>NC_081408.1:32561922-32776922 GCF_030272615.1 Cryptomeria japonica | reverse complement strand
TAAGTCCAAACTACATAAAATCTCTTTTCATTCTTTTTTAAATATTTTACATCTTAAAAATGTGATTCTATCAAAAAGATTGTAATTCAATTAATTGAATGAAATTGATAAAATATCTGATATATTCCTTGATTATACCTTATCAACACTAATTCAAACTTAAATACAATAAAAAAACAAAATTGAAAAAAAGAATAACATACCTTTTATCTATATTTAATGGAACCAATTTACCCTGTTGGGAAGGATCCCATGTTCTGGTGAAGGACAACTCCACCTGATTATCATCAGCTTGTATTACACTAAAGTCACTTCCCTTAATCCTGTGTCATTCCCATATTATAGAAAAGTTAGAAAAAAGAAGACCATAGTGAGACTAAGAAAGTGACGTTTGAATACTCACACATCAAAGATGCCAGGCCCATTAGGCTCGCTCCAAACCATATCCCAATAACTGTAAACCCCATTATCAATAGTATTATAACCAACTTTAAAATGGGTGTATCCATAAATTGATATGAGGAATGTGGAGCTTTTCCTTACATAGCTTCTCCTCTCTTGAAAACATAAATCTATCATATTTACTATCATTTTTTATAAATACGTACATCAATTTCTATTATTTTAAGATTATCTTTGAAAATTTTATTGATATAAAGAATTTGTACCCTCTATTGTCTTCATGGTTAGCTATTTCCAGTAAATTGTTTAATCCCCCATACTCGATCCCAGTAACAATTCCCTCTGGCTTAGACAAAGTAACCTTCAAAAACCCATTGTCCATATGAACCTGTATAACACAATGCAACAGTTAAGTAAATTCATGGCCTGCAAGAAAAGGTCCAATATGTAAATGTGGTTGTAGTCCAAGGTAACTTACATAATTCTCTTCTATTTCCAGTTGAACACCTATGGGTGCCATAATCAATCTCTATTTTTTAATAGACTATTTGCAGACTATTTGTATCTGCAATAACATTCATGGAAAAAATGGCATCAAAACATCTGTAGATTAGATTGTGTGAGAATTTTTTGTATCAACATTTCAGATCACTCCCTGATCCATCATCATCTTCAGAGAGTGTGATCTTAAGCGTTAATACAAAATTCTCACAATCTAATTCAAAAAGAACGACATTAACAATAATCCAATTCAATATCAAAACTGTAGACTAAGAATGGTATATCTATCACTGTCCTTTTAGATATCATAAGATCTGCATGGAGCATTCTTTACCAACTTAATAAAACTATATCAAAATTTGAGCAACGTTATTCAAACGGGTAGTTTGTTAAGGTTCTTAAGTTTTCAGTTTTTCTACTTGGCTTGTCACTGAAAAGGACTATAATTCTAATTGGCTGTAACCTTCTTACTAATAATTTGATAGACTTTCAAAACATCTAAGCAAAAGAAATTGTCTCTGAATCTGAAAAGAACATTGCAAATCAACACAGTAGACATGAACGACTCCTAAATTAAATACAACTTGATATTGAAAAGAGAGAAATCATACTTTTGAAGCCCACAAATCTCCCAAGCTTGTTCTCTCTAGATTTGAAGAACAAGAAGGGTATTTATAATAACACACAGATATTCCAAAAGGCCCAAAAGAATAATATCTTTTGAATACTCTTTCTTTAAAAGCAAAGTGCCCACTTTCATCATTTACGTACTTACTTAGACTCTACCTCACGGTGTCTTCTCTTACACGCAAAGCAAAGATTTCTGTGTTCCAAGCACTACAAGGAAGAGAAGTTTAATTTGATATGCAATCTAATCATAATGTCTGCTATCTATGGATGCCTTGATAATTACGATTGACTTTTAGATATATTTTACAGACTTTCCTTTCTATTATAATTGTCTGTTGTGAGTACTTGATTGCTGTTATTGACTTGTGCATATATTTGTCTCCTTTAAGGCGAGTTCAAGTTACTATATTTTACAGCACAGACCAGAAAAGATGGTTATCATTTCAGAATACCTTCATTTTTTCTTTGAAAGGGAAGAAGTTGAAATCTAGAAGATCACAACAAACACTCACACCAAAGTAATGAGCGCATGAAAATCAGGGCGGCACCGAACAAACACCCGGATATGCTAAAAATGGTATTGCTTATTTCCAAAACTGAATTATTAGGACTAATAATTATTAACCTTAATTGTGACTTAATTATTTTGTGTAAGTAAATTGTAATGAATATAATATCAGTGAGTAGTTAGTGAGTAGTTTCTAATCTATAGATAAAGTTGAAAGAATTATAAAATAATTATTAAAGATCAAATTTTGTTGAGTGCAAAGATAATAATCTTTTAAAAATAGTATAGTTTTCATTGTAGTTTTTAATGTGAAACTGACTTACTTAAAATTATTATAAATCTATCAATAATTTAAAAACACAATAATAACATAAAATTATTTTACCTTAATTTTATTTATATAATTTTTTATTTTTTTTTATAAAAGTGGATATACTACTTAATTATATATATATATATATAACAAGGTGTCTGGTTCAATGAGCACTGAAGGGAAAGAACCAGTAAGAAAACCCTTCAGTATTGCTCAAAAATCACAAAGCCTACCTACCCATTACAAAAAGCCTCATGGGCACATTCCACCAAAATCCCATCCCATATTACATAATTTTTTCATTAGACACAAAAAAAGCTGCCATGTGAGGCATACAAGCATAATCTGTCATTCGAATCATCAGGAAGATCAGCATCCACCAAAAAACTCAAAGATCAGCAGAAAAAAACGACCACGAACCACCCCTGTCTATAAAGAACAAGTCTCCAAGCCACTGATTAGTATGAGACAAAGAACAAGAAGAGAAACCACTACAAGTGAGTCTGCCAAGATAAAAACCGTAAAAAAACACAGAATAATCCATATAAGAAGAAGGAGGGGATGTTGGAAACCCGATGGAACCAAAATGAGGCCAAGCCAAAGAATAGCCCATAAAAATAGCCAAGTAAGCAAAATAGAGATGAGAAACCACCGCATATACCATACCACCTGCAATTTTCAAGACCCCGAAGACAACCACCATCTTCCAAGCCTTAACAAAATCATTCGAATGAAACAGATCATCTTGACATATGAAAAGAATCACCAGAATAAAGGAGAGACAAGCATGGAAAAAGAAAAACAGAGCCCGTATATAAACAAAACCAGGTGAGAGAGACCATCATGAATGCAACCAAGACGAAGCACGATACAATATAGAAAGTATAGAAACCAACATACCCAAGCATAATTACCAAACCCATGTTGAAATGTGGTGACTGATTAGCAAAGTACTATACACTCAGCACGTATCCTCGCCGGGGTTCGGGGCCGAGCCGGGCCTCGGGTAGGGGTTCGAGGGCGGCAGCCCCCGAGAAAAAAAAAAATTGCCATTTTTCGTTGATGAAAACCGACATTGTAATAAAACCCTAAAAGGCCGACTTTGTTTGTTGCCCTAAAAATGTATGTTATAAGCGGTTGGGATGCTTAAGGCATTGTAAGGTTGATGTACTGTTTTTGCTGGATAATAAGAAAGATTGGACGGCTGTGTATGGTGGACGTAACTCATTCTGGGTGAACCACATTAAATCTCTGCGTTATCTGTGTCCTGTTTTAATTCTTTATCTTTCGTATTTAAATCTGCATATAATTGTTAGTTCATATTTGCTTCGGATCTGCTTGAAACCCTAACAATTGGTATCAGAGCGAGGTTTTTTGTAAATTGGCAGGACTTTCAGATTTGAGTGGGAGCAATGGAGGATTCCAAATTCAAAGTCGAAAAGTTTAACGGCCAGAATTATCAGTTATGGAAAATGCAGATGGAGGATTACTTGTATCAAAAGGATTTGTGGCGGCCATTGGAAGGAAAGGCAAAGAAACCGACCACAATATCAGATGAAGAGTGGGACATTTTAGATAGAAAGGCACTGGGATCCATTCGATTGTGCCTTGCGTCGTCTGTAGCATTCAATATAACAGAAGCAAAAACGACTGTAGATTTGATGGCAACATTGGCTAAGTTGTATGAGAAACCCTCGGCTTCGAATAAGGTATTTCTTATGAAGCATTTGTTTAATTTGAAAATGAGTGAGGGAGGATTTGTAGCGGAGCACTTAAATGAATTTAATACAATTACCAGTCAATTGTCTTCGGTAAAAATTACCTTTGCAGAAGAGGTTAGGGCTCTCTTGATTTTATGTTCTTTGCCAGAAAGCTGGAATAGCTTGGTTATGGCTGTAAGTAACTCTGTCTCTGGTAAAAATACTTTGGTATTTGATGATATTGTTGGTGTTATCCTAAGCGAGGAAATGCAAAGGAAAAGCACAAGTGAGACTTCAACATCATCAGGTAGTGTTTTGAATGTGGAGAACAGAGGAAGATCAAAGGAAAGAGGAAAAGGCCCTGGGAATGAGAAGTCACGATGGAAGTCAAAGAAAGGACGCTCTCAATCTAGAGGAAAGAAAGATTGCTGGTACTGCCGAAAGCCTGGTCATCTAAAGAAAGACTATTGGTCTCAGAAAAACAAAGAAGGAGACAAAAATGAAAATGACAGTAAGGAAGCTAATATTGCAAGTAATACTTTACAAGATGCTTTAATCTTATGTTTGGATAATGTTAATGATTCCTGAGTAATAGATTTTGGGGCTTCATTTCATGCTACACCCCATAGAAAATATTTTCTAGATTATGTTCAAGGTGATTTTGGACAGGTATATTTGAGTGATGATGAGCCCTGTCAAATTGTTGGAAAAGGAAAGATAAAGATAAAGTTGTAGAATGGTAATGACTGGTTTCTGCAGGAGGTAAGACATGTTCCTAATTTAAGAAGAAATTTAATTTCTGCAGGGCAACTAGGTAGTGAAGGTTGCATAGCTACCTTCTCAGACAGTATGTGGAAGGTCACTAAAGGATCATTAGTAGTAGCTAAAGGTGCAAAGGTAGGCACATTATATCTGTGTATTGGTAACACTTACTCTACCTTAGCTGCTACAGATAAAGTTACTGCAGGGACAACAACAATAAATGTTGCAAGAATAGATTCGATAATGTGGCACCATAAGCTTGGGCACATGAGTGAGAAAGGGATGAAAATCCTTCACTCCAAAAATCTATTGCCAGGACTAAAGAAGATTGATTTAGAGTTCTGTGAAAACTGTGTTTATGGTAAACAGAAAAGAGTCAGATTTCTCAAGGTTGGGAAAGAGAAGAAGAGTGAGAAGTTAGAGCTTGTACATTCAGATGTATGGGGACCGGCTCAGGTATCATCTCTTGGTGGCTCTTGTTATTATGTTATTTTTATTGATGACTCAACTAGAAAAACATGGGTATATTTCCTAAAGCAAAAATCAGATGTTTTTGAAACTTTTAAGAAATGGAAAGCTTTGGTTGAGAATGAGACAGGAAAAAAGTTGAAGTGTCTCAGATCGGATAATGGAGGTGAGTATTGCAGCAAAGCATTTGAAGATAATTGTTCCTTAAATGGGATTCGAAAGCAGAAGACAGTTCCAGGAACTCCACAGGAAAAAGGTGTGTCAGAGAGAATGAATAGGACTATCATGGAACATGCGAGGAGCATGAGATTGCATGTTGGATTGCCCTTACATTTTTGGGCAGATGTTGTACATACTACTGTCTATTTGATAAATAGAGGACCTTCAACCCCTTTGGATGGTGGTATTCCAAAGAAGGCATGGACTGGTAAAAAGGTAAATTATTCTTTTCTAAAAACTTTTGGTTGCGAAGCTTTTGTCCATGTTGATAAAGAAAATAGAACCAAGTTTGATGCTAAATCTTAGAAATGTACCTTCATTGGATATGGGATAGATGAATATGGCTATCGGTTATGGGATTTTGAAAATAAGAAAATAATTAGAAGTAGAGATGTTATATTCAATGAGAAGGTTATGTATAAAGAACAGATGCAAGAAAAGAAGCATGAACAGAACAAACAAGAATATGTGGTGTTGGATGAGATTCCTGAAAATGAAATGCCACAGGTACCTATGCTCAACAACAACAGATTGTCCCACAAACCCCTGCAAGTGTTAGACGTTCTACGAGGACAAGTAGACCCCCTGAAAGATTTTCTCCTTCTTTGTATTCTATTTTATTAACGGATTCTAGTGAACCAAAAGAATATGAAGAAGCAATGCAGGTAGATGCCAAACAACAGTGGGAGCTAGGCATGAAAGAGGAGATGGACTCCTTGATGAAAAATAAGACTTGGGACTTAGTCCCTTTACCTGCAGAAAAAAGAGCCTTGCCTAACAAATGGGTTTATCAGCTGAAGGAGGAGGAAGGAGGTCAGAAAAGATATAAGGCCAGACTTGTGGTAAAAGGTTTTGCACAGAAAAAGGGTATAGATTATGATGAAATATTTTCTCCAGTTGTAAAAATGACTTCAATTAGAACGGTACTTAGTCTTGTGGCTGCAGATGATTTACATCTTGAACAATTAGATGTCAAAACAGCTTTTCTCAATGGAGATTTGGAGGAGGAAATTTACATGTTGCAACCACAGGGATATGAGGTCAAAGGTAAGGAGAACTTGGTGTGCAGGTTGAAGAAAAGTCTGTATGGCCTAAAGCAAGCACCCAGACAATGGTATTTAAAATTTGATAGTTTCATGGCTGAACATGGTTATCATAGATGTCATTCTGATCATTGTGTATATTTTAAGAGATTTGATAATGACAGTTATATTATCCTGTTACTTTATGTTGATGACATGCTTGTTGCTGGGTCTAACATGCAAGATATAAATGATCTTAAACAGAAATTAGCCAGGTCATTTGCTATGTAGGATTTGGGTGCAGCTAAGCAAATTCTCGGTATGAAGATTACACGGGACAAGAAAAATAGAACCTTGAATTTGTCCCAAAGTGAGTATATAAAGAAGGTGTTGAAAAGATTTAACATGCATGATGCAAAAGCAGTTAGTACACCTTTGGCTAGTCATTTCAAATTGACTAAGGAGATGTGCCCAAAGGCACAGGAAGAGGTTAATAAAATGTCTAACATCCCGTATTCATCAGTTGTTGGTAGTCTAATGTATGCAATGGTATGCACAAGGCCAGATATTGCACATGCAGTGGGAGTTGTGAGCAGGTTTATGAGTAATCCGGGTATGGAACATTGGAATGCTGTGAAATGGATTCTTCGGTATTTGAAAGGAACTACTACGAAGGCATTATGTTTCAAAGGATCTAATGCTACTCTGAGTGGCTTTGTTGACTCTGATCTGGCAGGTGATATTGATTCACGGAGGAGTACTACAGGGTATGTTTTGTAGCATCCTAAAATTGCGACACTTGCAATTTCGACTGCATTTCGGTCTTCACGATGGCGACGCAACACGCAACCTGAATGGAGACCCCGAAACTTGCTCACGACACCAAAAACTGCATTTTTCAAGTACCCTGGCCTGAACCTCCTTGCACCCTGCTGTCCCGGGAGGTGGGACCAGAGCGCCCAGCGCCCTGGTCCCTGGGTCCTATTTTGGGCCCGGTCTCCTAAGGGGTCTCGGGTCTTTTTGTTTGCAATTTGGAAATTATCTTTCCTGGTCGGCCTAAGGTCGGGAAAATCAGTCTATCAGCCCTAATTGACAAGTATATAAACTACATTTTTCTCTCTCATTTGGACATAACATATACATGAGGGAAAAAGTGTGGAAACTATACTCAAACATTCAAGCATTCAAGCATTCAAGCATTCAAGCATTCCTTCTAAGTCTCCATTCAAGGCTAAGTGTTGCATTCAAGACAAGGATTCAACCATTGAAGAGGAGATCACTTACTACATACTACTACAACATACAACAAACAACAACATCTAAACCTTCGCACATAAGGATACAAACATCCTTAGAACAAGGTATTAGTACTTGTTTTACAGTCATTTACATTTACAGCTCTTGCTCATTTCTTGGTTAATTCCAAAATCGGGGTTTGACCTAAAGGCAAACCCCTAATCCCTAACCCCCCAATCATCTTCGCTTTTCTGTGTGTAGGTTGCAGGTACGCGGCTGAAATTGAAGATCTGGAATCCTTGTGCAGAGACGAACAGATCCCCCTTCGTTTCACGGATTTTTCGGAGGACCGTGGCGCCGGGCGCCATCGTCCCGACAACTTTTGCTCAAATTTGCAGGACAGTGCCATATCGACATTTTACTGCTAATTCCAGGTCCGCAGCTTCATCCTATAATCCAAACTCAGTTTATAAGCAAATCTTTCTCACTTTCTATGCATTCTTAGCTTAATTCCTTTATCAATATTCTTTACAAAAGAGGGTAGCCTTGTTGTCTTGACCCTTGAAATTCATTCAGCATCCAATCTTGCATTATGTGGGATTGGATCTTATGAGTTTCAACCCCTCTTTTGAATGTAAAGTCTCTCCCCTAAGTGAAAACCATCGAATCCTAGCGAACCTCCCTTCTCTCTCCTCGGAGTTGGAAGAGGGGAGAACAACTAGGGTTCGATTGCGATTTTCCGCTTTACATTTTGGTGAACCCGACATGAACATCCTTTCTGATTATTCATAGTTAGATCTGAAAATTGGATTCCTTGATTACATTTCCATGTTTGATCTTTTGCAAAATTTTAGAGGTGATTGCATAAAAACCCTAAAATTTCTTTTTAGTAATTAAGCTTGTGAATGTTTAAATGTTAATGCTTGTTTCAGATCTATCCTTCTATTACAAATTATCAATTCATATTTGTGCTTTAATTTTGAAAATTAAGTGGTTAAGTGTCAAAACCCTAAGTTTTGAAACCTTCTTGATTCAACCTTTGACTGACAATTTCACTGATCAAAACATCTCCAAATCAGTTGTAACTTTGGATTCCGCAATAAAATCACAATATCTTTCATCCCTGAAAATTTGGAAAAAAGTTGCGAGGAACGTGTGCACTCCGAGCGCCATCGTCCCCGACATTTTTTCTGAAATTTCGGGAGCAAGATCTTACTGTATTTTCCTGCTAAAATCCAGAATTTTGGCTGATTTTATCAATTTTAACACCTTCAAAATTACAGTCAAAGTTGGTCTTGTAATTGCTTGGATTAAGGCTTTTAAACATTCAAAAATCATTGAAATTGAAATTTTGTGTCAAAATTGTGTTCTTACTGTCCTAAATCTGAAAAGTGTGTTAACATTCATTAAAAATTTCAGTGCTTTATTCAAATTCTTGCATTTTGTGACTTTTGAAATTAAGTGCTTAATTACAACAACTTTGATTTCCGCTTTCAAAATTGAATTTTGCGTGAAATTGAGTCAACTTTTGAATTTCAAAACTTCCATCGCTTTTGGCATTCCCTCTAAAATCATAAAATTCAAAATTTCAGTTTCCCTCTCTTTTTCAAAATTCAAATTTTGCATTTTTCGACAATCTTGGTAGGGTTCAATTTTGAGATTGCAACTTTAATTTGGCCTACCTACAGATCATAAAATCACTCAATTTTTTTAGATTAGCTCTAAAATCATCATACCTTTCATCCCTGCAAATTTCAAAAAAAGTTGCAAGGACCGTGTTGCACTCTGAGCGCCACGGTCCCGGACATTTTTTCCGAAATTTCGGGAGACTGTCGTGATTGCATTTAATAGCTTAAATCCAGAAGATTGGCTGATTTTACTAAAAATTGCTACCTCTAAAATCAAAATTTTCTCTCCTTCTCTAGTGCATGAGTTTTACAACAATAAGCCCTACTTACACTATTCCCGTTAGACGAAGCCGTAGAATTAAGTCTTTCCGAGGTTTAATTACCGAGGAGATGGAACCTAATTTGAGTAGCCTTTTTAACGAGGACATGGGTAATTCCTTTAATCCTCCTAATTATGAAGAAGCTCTCCATGAGGTTTTTGAAGAACAACTTTCGAAATTGGATAACCAATTTGACGATTTTCGACAATGGATGTCTCATGAGTACCCCGATAGTCAAGCTCTTCCTTTAATTGAGGGTCTAAAACGTATGCTTCAAAGTGATAAGAATGGAATTGATATTTTGCGTGGTATTTCACACATTGTGAATTCGAACGTGATGCCTATGAAGAGTTGTGCCGAATCTTTAGGTTATACACAACCTCCTACACAAGTCAATCATTCTATTCCTTTGATGACTTCTATTGCTAGCATACCTACCTTTACATCAAACATAATGACCACTTCTACACAAGACATTCCCCCTGTGATCACTAGTCATGGGGGCAATCCTTCCTTTTCAATTAACCCTCTTCCTTCATTCAATCCGACTTCTTCATACATTCCTTCAATGAGTGTTCCTATTACATCTTCACAAATGAACATGACGCAAGGGGGCAATTCATTTAACCATTCCATTCCTCCTTGCAGTGTTCCTCCTGTCCAATCATCTCCTATGACTAATTATCATAGGGTCCCACCACCTTACTCTTTGCCTTCTTTCAATAACATAACACCTCCATCTCAATCTAACACATCTAATATGAACTCTTCGACTGAAGCGACCATTAACAATCTTGCACAAACTGTCTCTTCTTTACAGCAACAAATTGCCTCTATGAATCAATCTAAGTTTAGTGTGCCCACATGTGATGTTGCGAGCCCACTTTCTCTTGACATTGTTCAAGCTATTCCTCCTAAACATGTTGAAATCTCGCATTTGGAACTTTATAACGGTAAAGGAGATCCTCTAACACATGTTAAGACTTTTCAAACAATCTGTACTGATTTTGCTTATGACCAAAGGTTGCTTGCAAAATTGTTTACTAGAACATTAAGAGACAAAGCCCTACAATGGTATTGCTCGTTGCCTTCTTATTCTATTACTTCTTTCGAACAACTTGCAAATGCTTTCATTCAACAATTTCAAAACAATATAAGTCCTAAAGTTACTTTGATTGATTTAATGCATTGTAAACAAGGTGTTAAAGAAAAAGTGACTGATTTCATTGGTAGATATAAGCATTTGTATGCTCAAATTTCTTTTCCAGTGTCTGACAATGACATTCAAAGAATCTTTATTTCTAATTTACAAAAAGATATTCGAGACAAACTCCTGTTTTCTGAGTTTACTTCTTTCCAACAGTTGTGTGCAACTCTTCACAATTATCAACTGACTGTGAGTCAAATGGAACAATCACATCCTATGGCTCCGAGTGATAAGGGTGATAGCAGTCAACAACCATTTGGGAAGTTTAAACCGAACAGAGATTCCATCAAATTCAATGAAAACATCATCAACAACAATGTGAATGCAGCATCAGGTGTGCCTCCTATTTCTAAGTTTTTCAAGAAAGAAAGAAAGTTTACTCCTTTGAATGAATCATTGCATAGTATTATGAATAAGTTATTGGAACAAAATGTGCTTACTCTTCCTCCTATAAGACAAATTGATCCTGCAAAGATTACTTCACCTTATTTTGATAACAAAGCTTTTTGTCAATTTCATCGTCAGCCTGGGCATGATACTGAAAAATGTTTTTCTTTAAAGGGTAAAATTCAAGATTTGATTGATAATAATACTATTTATGTTTCTGGAGTGAATGATAAAGGCAATACATCTGTAGCTCCTCCTAATCAAAATCTTCAGATTTTCACTGATCCATTACCTTCTCATACCTCTAATGCGATTGAGACTAATGATTCCTCTTTTTCATCTGATGGTCTTGTGTCTATGGCTCCAAATGTGATTAACTTTATAGAGCAGCAAGAAAACCCTAAAGAACCTTCCATCACATTTGATTCCAGTGAAACCATTAGGGCACCTGATGGTCCTTTATACATAGTTGCAAAAGTCAAGAATACACCTTGCCGTGGAGTGCTTATTGATCCTTCGTGCATGGTTAATGTTATTACTGAAGAATTTCTTTTTACTTTGCAATTGAATCAAGTGATATATGACAAAACAGATGTGATTGTGAAACTATTTGATGCATTTTCTTCTCCTGCAATTGGTTCTATTACATTGCCTATTGAGGTCCATAACAAATCCCTTGATGTGAACTTTGCTATTATTCCATCTTCCGAACAATTTCGTGTGAAGCTTGGCTATCCTTGGCTATCTTCCATGAAAGCTATTGCTTCTCCTATTCATAAGTGTTTAAAAGTTCCCCATAATGGTGAAGTTGTTACTGTCAATCATAGTCTCTTTAAACCAGCTGAAAGAACCTCTAGTGTTCCTCTTGATTACTTTTGGCCTAAACAATTCCAATCTCTTCCTCCGCGAAGTGATCATCTTTTCAAATCTTATCAAAAGTGGAAAATAGATATGATCCTATCTTTAAGTGAACCTAGAACACCTAAACTTGACATTCCTATCGATTCTTGAGAAGGAAGTTCTTCCTTTGAAAGATAAAACTAATGTCTTTCCTCAAGAAGATTCCCAACCCATCCCTATGGATGTGACTATGTCTATATCTAATTAACTTCCTAAAAGTAGACCTATTCCTCCTCGTCATGATGGACTTGGTCTCCTTCCTAAACCAAATATTCCTCCCTTATATGGAGCAGTTCCTCCTCCTTCCTTTTATAGAGAGAAGAGACCTTCTTCTTCTCCTATTATCCAGCCTAAGAGACCACAACCTAAACACCCAAGTGATAGGGATGAGAACATTCCTCCTCCTAAATCTTCTTCACTTCCTACTAAGACTAGACGAAATCGTTCTGCACGTGAACGCCGATGAAAGCGTCGTCTTAGGGCTCAAGCAGCCGCTTCTCAAACTTTGAAATCTCCAAAAACACCTTCAACAAGCATTATTCCATTTTCTCCTCAGCCGGACATTGAGCCTAAATCTCCTAAACATAAGATGCATGATGGTCTTGATCCTGTGCGAGTTAAAGATCCTATTTTTATAAATCTTGATGATGATATAGATGAAAATGTTATTCATGATGAAAATATTACTTCTCTTGCTTCTGATAGTGAATATGAACTTGTTGATATTGATAACCATTTATCTAATGAATTTTCTAAAGCACTTATCCTAGCTCCTAGACAAGAACAACGTGGCTCGGAACATGAACATAGCCCTTGTTTGGATCTTGTGATAGCTCCATCTGCTGTGTTGAATGTTCCTCCTCTAGCGTGTTCCCTGCCTTCCCGAAACATTGATCAGCAAGATCGGGGGGTAGATGACGTGCTAGAATAGATACATTAGCATAGCAGATTCTCTCCTCCTCTCTGGTGTTACTTCTTCTATATGTTATTCTCATTCTTCTATTTGTTGTCCTTAGTGTTGTCTACTTGAGGACGATGCAAAGCATTGAGATCTCTCGATCTCTCTCATGTTGACTCAAAAGACACATGTGTTCCCTTCTTCTAGGTGACCTTCCTTGATTGGGGAATGAAGAACAATTATGCATACATACATATGATATATATACATGAATTATCATACAGCATACTGACCCCGAGGAAAGCGAAGTCACCTTGTGCTTTGTGTTTTGTGTCTATTATCCTTGGGCTTATCTCACACTTGGGGGCTAAATCCTTGCGATAACGTGCTCCTTTCCTTTCTCATTCTTATATGTATCACTACCTTAAAGCAATCACCCCCGGTGAGGCGTGTGCGATTGCTTTAACGTAGGGGGGCATACATCCCGTTCATATCTTTTCAAGATACTTGAAAATTTCTTGGCAAATTTAACCTTGCCTTGAGAATTTTTGATATCTTTCTTGCATGACTCATAGTGAGGGAACCTTACTACTGACAATCATGGTTCTCCCTCGTGATCTTCCCTTTTACTTTGTCAATCGAAGTCGTAAGATCCTTAGTCCACTAGGGGCTTGGTGTATCTTGCCTCCTTGACGTGGTGAAAGTCTTTCAATGTTGTTTCCTTGTACTTTACCGGAAGCATGAGCGTACGCTTATACTCCCGCTAAAGTGGGGGCTAAATGTAGCGTCCTAAAATTGCGACACTTGCAATTTCGACTGCATTTCGGTCTTCACGATGGCGACGCAACACGCAACCTGAATGGAGACCCCGAAACTTGCTCACGACACCAAAAACTGCATTTTTCAAGTACCCTGGCCTGAACCTCCTTGCACCCTGCTGTCCCAGGAGGTGGGACCAGAGTGCCCAGCGCCCTGGTCCCTGGGTCCTATTTTGGGCCCGGTCTCCTAAGGGGTCTCGGGTCTTTTTGTTTGCAATTTGGAAATTATCTTTCCTGGTCGGCCTAAGGTCGGGAAAATCAGTCTATCAGCCCTAATTGACAAGTATATAAACTACATTTTTCTCTCTCATTTGGACATAACATATACATGAGGGAAAAAGCATGGAAACTATACTCAAACATTCAAGCATTCAAGCATTCAAGCATTCCTTCTAAGTCTCCATTCAAGGCTAAGTGTTGCATTCAAGACAAGGATTCAACCATTGAAGAGGAGATCACTTACTACATACTACTACAACATACAACAAACAACAACATCTAAACCTTCGCACATAAGGATACAAACATCCTTAGAACAAGGTATTAGTACTTGTTTTACAGTCATTTACATTTACAGCTCTTGCTCATTTCTTGGTTAATTCCAAAACCGGGGTTTGACCTAAAGGCAAACCCCTAATCCCTAACCCCCCAATCGTCTTCGCTTTTCTGTGTGTAGGTTGCAGGTACGCGGCTGAAATTGAAGATCTGGAATCCTTGTGCAGAGACGAACAGATCCCCCTTCGTTTCGCGGATTTTTCGGAGGACCGTGGCGCCAGGCGCCGTCGTCCCGACAACTTTTGCTCAAATTTGCAGGACAGTGCCATATCGACATTTTACTGCTAATTCCAGGTCCGCAGCTTCATCCTATAATCCGAACTCAGTTTATAAGCAAATCTTTCTCACTTTCTATGCATTCTTAGCTTAATTCCTTTATCAATATTCTTTACAAAAGAGGGTAGCCTTGCTGTCTTGACCCTTGAAATTCATTCAGCATCCAATCTTGCATTATGTGGGATTGGATCTTATGAGTTTCAACCCCTCTTTTGAATGTAAAGTCTCTCCCCTAAGTGAAAACCATCGAATCCTAGCGAACCTCCCTTCTCTCTCCTCGGAGTTGGAAGAGGGGAGAACAACTAGGGTTCGATTGCGATTTTTCGCTTTACAGTTTTTACTATAGGGGGAACTGCAGTCAGTTGGATTTCTAGGCCCAAAAGGTTGTTGCACTTTCAACCACTGAAGCTGAGTATGTTGCTGCTATAGAAGCCAACAAGGAGTTGATTTGGTTGCAATGTTTTCTGAAGGAATTGGGTCAGACACAAGAGGATAACCCATTGTATACTGATAGCCAGAGTGCCATTCATCTTGCAAAGAACTCTTCTTTTCATTCAAGGACAAAGCACATTCAGCTCAGGTACCACTTCATCCGGACTATTTTGGAGGAGGGTCAGTTACGGCTTGAGAAGATTCACACAAGTGAGAATCCTGTCGATATGTTCACAAAGGCAGTTCCACAGGAGAAGCTGATTTCTTCATCAGTTTTTGTTGGTCTTCTTGATTGATAATTGTGGAATTTATACCAGTCAAGTCCTAGTGTTTTATCCAGCGGATGTTGCATGTACAGTGGTGTCGTGTAGTATCAGTCTCCAAGTGGGAGATTGTTCGGTGTGGAGCCTGATCAGTCTCCAAGTGGGAGATTGTTGAAATGTGGTGACTGATCAACAAAGTACTATACACTCAGCACGTATCCTTGCCGGGGTCCGGGGTCGAGCCGGGCCCCAGGCAGGGGTTCGGGGGCGGCAGCCCCCGAGAAAAAAAAAATTTGCCGTTTTTCATTGATGAAAACCGACATTGTAATAAAACCCTAAAAAGGCCGACTTTGTTTGTTGCCCTAAAAATATATGTTATAAGCGGCTGGGATGCTTAAGGCATTGTAAGGTTGATGTACTATTTTTGTTAGATAATAAGAAAGATTGGACGGCTGTGTATGGTGGACGTAACCCGTTTTGGGTGAACACGTTAAATCTCTGCGTTATCTGTGTCCTGTTTTATTTCTTTATCTTTCGTATTTAAATCTGCATATAATTGTTAGTTCATATTTGCTTCGGATCTGCTTGAAACCCTAACAACCCACTGGCTAAGGGAGTGAACAAAGCACAACCGAACATAATTACTCAATCAAGCAACTAGGTTGCAAACCACGATAAAAATAACTGCCAAAGAGACTTAAAGGATTAACCGATACAACATCAGAAGAAGTTGTCGCAAGCCAACTTACCCAAGCACATCCCACCATGATTACCAAGTCAAGCAGCCAACTACAGATCATGCTAAAGAAATACCAACTCATAATAATGAACAGTTCAAAAAAAGAACATGTGCAGGCATCAAATCTATGATTAACCAAATAAACCCAATCTGCCAAATAGGATAACACCACATGGATGAAGTTCAAGCACCCTCCACGCTCAAAAAAAGCAAACTTTATCATGAATGTCATCATCAAATAAATTTGTCATCCTCCTTAATGTAATGAAGATAAAGAACACTTCCCACCATGATAACCAAAACAAAACAACCAACCTGCAGATCAAAATGCCCACTAACGGTAATAACCAATTGTGTGAGGGCATCAAAGCCTGAGGATGATCAACTAAGTCCGACCTAACAGACAAGATACAAACCGCACAGATGAAGCTCCATCACCCTCCTTATTCGTAGAGGAAATACTTACTGTGTATGCCATCAGCAAAAATGTTGCCATAAGCCCAGGCAACACCCTCCCTAATGTAATACATGAAAGAATGTCCACAACAAACAAGGAATGTGATGAAAGAAACAGACTGCAAACAATCAAAAAGGAAACCACTCATCCAAAGAAAAGATCAACCCATCAAAGATCAGTTTACACATGTCATACTAAATCGAACAAGAGACCCCTAATCCCAAACTTCAACCAAAGGAAAACTTAAAAAATAACACTAATGCAAGAAGAGGGAATATCCCAAGGGGAGACTTCCAAATACTCCACAATTTCAACTACAGCCTTACTAGCAAGATAATCAGCAATACAATTTATTTCCCTATAGTAGTGAGAGATGGTAAAGGTAGTAAAACACTTCAATTGAGCAAGAATTAGATCTAAAAGGTAGTGTAAGTGCCAGGAAATACATTTCTTATTAGAGACCAATTGAAAGACCAGCATTGAGTCCCCTTCAATGACAATATCCTTAATGCCCAAAGAGATGGCTAAATCTAGACCGAAAGATAAAGAATGAAATTCAGCAGAATTGTTGGAACCAACACCAATAAGTTTACACACAGTTTTGACAATCTTAGAATTGTGATCAAAAAGGACAGCTCCAATCCCCGACTTTCCCGGATTTCCCTTTGCAGCCCCATCAAAATTTAATTTAAAAGAGAATTGCATAGGAGGAAACCATTTAGCAATCCTACGCTTGACAAGAGAGGAAAAGCATGAAGCTACAACCCCATGAGATAGAATTACTCGAAGTGAATTCCATTTCCATGTCACCCAATTATCCCAATGGGAAAAGGAGCACAAATGATCCATTTTTTTATAAATATAAGAAAGCACCACCTCAGAAATGGAGGATTGAATCCTATCAAGCACATCCAATGGTGAAGTTGATTTATGCTTGAAAATCATAGAGTTCCTCTCAAGCCAGATATTCCAAATGACAATAGATTGAGCAACAACCCAAAGAGACAAATAAAATGATGATGAATACAACAAAAGCCAAGCCAAAAAATGAGACAATAAATTAGGACCAATAGTAGAAGACCATCCAAGCATACCAAACAACTAGTACCAACAATCCAAAGCAAACGGGCAATGCAGAAAAACATGGTCCATGGATTCCATTAAGAAACCACAAAACACACAAGAAAACACCGCAGTAATCCCAAGCCTATCTAATCTCATCCCAGTGAGAACTCTATCTTGAACTACGAGCCAAGTAAAAGAACCAGCTTTAGGAAGACAAGCCGAATGTCAAAAGAGTTGGGAAGGCCAAGGGGAGAAAGAAGAGGAATGAGACAAGACCTTGTACCCCTCCTTTACAGAATAAGAACCTGAAGCACTCTTAGTCCAAACCAAAGCATCATCTCGATCATGAAACACAAGAAATATTTTATCAAGCTCCTGAACATAAGCAACTTTGAGATCTTTACTAATGGGCAGAGAATCAATAGATTTCTAGTAAAAAACAAGATAAGGACCCGAAGTATCAATATCACAATAGTCAGTAACAAAAACACCTTAGAGGCTAGAAAGGATATCAGATAAAGGAGACCAATCCCGAATGGAAGATAAGGCAGCATGACCATTCCAAACTTCATCCCAGAACCGATCCTTCTTCCCATTATGAACTACCCAAGAGAGGTGAGGAAGGATAACTCATCTACAACTAACAATAAAATTCCAAAAAGTTGATCCTTTTGGAAGAGATGAGGCTCTGAAAAGCCATTCTCTAGGAGCCCCCCTCAAAAACTTAGCAAACATAATGGATGCCCATTTACTAGAAGGGTCCATATATAGCTTCTAGACAAGTTTAGCCCCCGAGGCTTTATTCTGAGAAACTAAGGGTGGGGTCCCATGGAGGGGAGCTTCCTAAAAAATAGAGCTGGAGCTACTGAGCTTTTTTAGGAATATTTTAAAGCTGGTGGTCCCATGGATTTTGTTTTGCACTTCAGCTTAAAAATTTCAGCTTCTAAATTTAAGGATGTCATGAACTTTGTAGTGTAGATTAACTTAAGTTTAAACTCCTAAATAAAATTTAGTATTTTTTCTAAAATTATGTAATTGTCAAATGGCATAATACATTCCTAAGCTGGTGGGGCAATTTCTAGCCCCACCCCATTTTCACCAGCTTAGATTTTCAAGCCTAAAAGGTAGGGGCTCTATTTTTTAGGAAAAGATTCTAATTAATCCCGTTGCCAAAAAATATTTTTTTCATGGGACCGCCTCTTCCTTAAAAATAGAGCTTAAGTCCCCTCCATGGGACCCCACCCTAAGTCTCGCATACCCGAACCCCCCAAGTCCTTAGGAAGACACACCCTATCCCAAGCTAAAAGAGGAATCTTCTTTTTACCCCCACTGTTATCATTCCAAAGAAAGAATCTTAAAGACACCTTGAGATCATGAACAACCTTGGGAGGAGTTTTCAAAACAGACATCAAATAAATAGGAATGGCATTAAGCACTGACTTAATCAAAAGAATGTTACCAGCTAAAGTGAGCCATTTATGATTCCAAGAAGAAATTCTGGAAGATATCGCATGAACCACTTTATCCCAAAACATTGCCTTATCCGATCCAACAAAAAAAGGAATGCCTAAATACTTACAAGGGAAGGAACCCACTTGAAAACCCCAAAAATGAGTCAATCTATTCTGAACTAGAGGAGAAACAATCAGCAAAATCACCTTTGATTTAAAACTATTAACTTTCTACCTAGAAAAGGAAGAGTAGTCATCAGTAATCTTTTTGATAACGTGGGCCTCTGCTAGAGAGGCTGAACCAAATAAGAGAGTATCATCTGCAAAAAGACAATGGGATTGCAAAGTCGGATACCCATCAATTTTGATACCATTCCAAAGACCTGAAGATTTATTTATATAATTTTATTTGAAAGATTATAAACATATTTTAATAAATTATATTTAAATAATTACATTCTAGAAAAATTGTTGATGATATGTATAAGTTTTTAAATTTTTAATCAAAATATTATGTTCATGTAAGAAATGAATAGCTTAGTATGTCTAGTACGACTTCATCTTGCTTCGCATTCGATCTCCTATCTCTTTGGGGGTTGTTTTTGCTCAGTCGCATCTGAGCTACCAGTGTCTGGTGCGACTTCGTCTTGCTCTAAGGTTACCACCATTATTCCTCCAACTTAATGTCCATCTTTGGTCTTGCAGGGTGCTCCCTCTCAGCAATGGTATTTCTCGGTGGTCAATGATACTTCTTTTCCCCATCATCTTGTTGCCACTTCTTCGAATGTTATTATCGATTCCTTGTGAAGAGGTCACCTCTTGTTTCCCCTTGTAATGGGGTGTTGGATGAAAGGATTGCTTGGATTGTTGTTAGTAAAAGAAGGAAAGGTCCTCCTCCTTCTCCCCTTACTCTTTCAAGGGTTGTAAGAGAGAATTTTGTAATTCAAGGTAGGGACTCTAGTCTCTTGTCAATTCCAGCTCTAGTCAAAATCTTTCTCTCTCTTCTTTTTCTCAATCTTACCTCTCATGAGATTTGTTCTGTTTGCCTTGATGGCCGACTTGTTACGATCTGACCCCTTCTCGTGTTTATATAATAAGAAAAAATAAATAAATAAAATGGTTAAATAACACAATGTCCAACTAATATATTAAATTTATTGTTTGTTTTTATGTATCTTTTAATTACGATAATTTGTTTCAATGATGTTATTAGGATGGACTTTTTTAGATATCTAATGGTTTCTTTTGAGTTAAGGTCAGCTTACAAAAAGGGAGATCAACAAATCACTACCTTAAGGATTCTATGGTGGGACCACTTGCATTTTTTAAAGCTCTCTAGAGTGGTTTGTCTTATAGTTTGTTGGTCTTTGATATTTTTCAAATTTGTAGTTATTTCTTGTCTCTTTTTAGAAGATGCATTGTGTGTTGTTGATTGGTTTTAGGCTAACTATACTTTACTATTGTATATTTCTTGTTAAATGGTCTTCATTGGTATATATGTTCTAATTGTTGTATAAGATTCAAGGACCTTTTTCAACCCTTCTTTTACCTTTAATTTTTAAAAAAAAATCTCAACCTCTTTTTTATCTTTAATTAAAAATATTTCTCAGCTCCTCTTTTATCTTTAATTAAAAAAAATTAATATATATGAATTAAAAATAGATAATGATTAATTGACATTTATGCATTCTAAATAAATAATTTAAATGAAACAATTAAATGATCACCATTAATTTTAAAATTTATAATTCATAATTATATGATTCATGAAAAATATTATATTTCAATTAATTTGAAAAGAATTAAAATTCTATTTACAATATCTAAAAATATGAAATCAAAGTAATATAAATATTTATAATTAATTGGTGTAACATTATTCAAATGTCATTTGCGAATCACAAAGAAAGGAGGGAAAATTTCTCATTTAACAACTCAACTAAAGTCACCTCACATGATGAGGAAGAATGTCTAAATGAAGATGTTGGATGTTGCACATAATTGATAAACAAAGAAAGAGTAAGAATCCCCCTACAAATCACCGACATGCTAATGAGATTACAAAAAAAGATTGTTGAATTGAATTTGAAAGAGAAATTCTAATAAGGAACAACAAAATTGCTTCTTGAGTTACACCAACCTCATGGGAAGCCACCTCAAGGGGAGCCTCCATGATCACATTGTGATACACCAACGAGGGGACAAGAGAAGGAGACTAATCATCCTAAGAGTCAAAAATAGTGGAATCACTTGTAGTCAAATGATCAAGGAGGGCATTCCACCACCATGTAGCTAAGCCCACATTCGTAGAACCAGAACACAATCAATCAAAAGTAGCATATCCAATAGCAAAGCACCATTTACAACAAAACAATAGGCCCTCATAATCAAGCAACTAGTCTACCAACTATCATCAACCATCAAAATAATATCCCTCTGAAGAGCCCTATAAATGTCAATGTCCACTAGAATATGGGCAAAATTAGTGAGCAATGTTATATGTAGTTGAATAACCTTAAAAAAAGGCCAACAACGTTTCCAATATCCTCAAACCAAGTGACTTCCTAAAATTGAAGGACATTAGGTAGCCTCACCCAAACTAGAATAATATTGAGAATTTATTTTAGAGGGTTAAAAGAAGGAAACAACAATTTGAGAAAGGGAATACTCACCACACATCCACAACCTACCATCAAACACCAACTCTAAGTCTTCTAGAGTTTGAAAGCTTGCAATAAGAAAACCCCTAACACAAGGAAAAAGCTTGATTGCACCTTCAATGAGAGGTGTTAGGGTTTAGGTTCCATCAACCTTATAAATATTTTGATTTATTATTTTCCTAATGTCAATTGTAATTTACCCGTAAGAGGTTAAATCGTTTAACCAACGGTGGTGAAAGCGACCGTGTAAAGGAAAAGTTGCTTTTACCTTTTATCCTCTAGAAAAAGGACAAAATAGCTAGGTGACCCCTCTTGGAATATTCTATTTTGAGGTGCTTAGACACTTGTCAAGAGTTGTAAGAGAATATATGATGGTTATGAGAGTCATTATTGATATGCCAATATCGATGATAATATTTATGGCAGAATCCTTACATAGGTGCACATGCATGAGAGATGCCTTATGATAGTGGTAAGAGCATATGTAAGAAACTATTTTCGAAGGTGAGTATGAGTTTTTCCATGTGGTTTTTCTACCTATTGTTTGGTGATACCATAGTGGTATTCATCCTCACAAACTCCTATGCATTGGTGCTTTGAGCTAGTGTTCTTCATTCAGTCTTGTTTAGTTTTCAAGGTAGAAAAATGTTGTTGAATTTTGCAGAGGTCTACAAAGAAGTGTATTGTTGTTGTATTCTTCACTGGATTAGTAATATACTTGCCTCTCTTTCTATGGTGTATTTTTTACTCGAAAGGGTTTCTCCACGTAAATCTAGTGTTTCATGTGTTAATGGTTTTCTTGTTATTGTTTTGATTCTACAATCACTTTAATAATGGATTAATATTTAGTTTTAGATTAGCAATAACTTTGAGTTTAAGTTCATATTGCAAGATTTCTTCACCTTTTTTTACAACAAGAGCCCTCCTAAACTCCAAACCCCACTTAAATGTATCTAATAAATAACACCATGAGTGGTTAAATCTCAAATTAAGCTTCAGTGGGCATAAAAAATTTCATTGTCGACCACATCCTACCCTCAAACAAGGGAGGAGAGAGAACAAGAAAGGGGCTGAGATTTTGCACACTAAGGAAGGCAAGATGAATAAAAGTGAGTCCTCAAACTAGCCATAGTTTATATGATAGAACTAGATCTACCCCACCCAAACCAACAACCAACAAAAATTCACTAGAAGAAGATATATTAACATTAGCCATGACATGGAATTGTTCGATTTGAAATGAACGCTCCCACTCTACTCCCACATGTCTCCAATGGTCAGCGTTCCTCTTCTTCATGCAACCTGCCTTTGCTCCTGCATGTGTCTCCTGCCTCGCTGATGGATGTTGCATGCTCTCCTGATGATGCTCCCGCGGCTCTAATGGCTCCTTCCCCTGCTCTTTTGGCCTCTGCACTTGGGCGGTCTCTGCTAGGTGGGCCTCTGGTTGGGTCTTCGGACTTGTCATGCCTTCCTCCTGTCGGTGCTTTCAACCTTCATAGCTCTATTCTCCCTCCTCCTGTGCAGTGTTTGGTTGTTGAGGGATGCTCTTTTGTTCCATCTTCACCCACGCCCTCTACACTAGGTTTTCGTGTTGGGTCCCCCATGGCTGGTGTCTCTGATCCAGTTTTGGATTTGGATGCCCTTGTTGTTGTTGGTGGTGATGTTCAGGTTGACAATGCTCTACCTAGACCCTTTGTTGGGAAGCGTAGCTTTGCTCGTGTAGCTAAATCTGTTGCCCAACCTTCTAAGGGGGTTCGTCCTCTTACTTGTGCCAAGACCTCTCCTGTTGTGGTCTGTGGTTGGGAGGTTGTGGAGAATGTTGATTTCTATCAACGCAACGCTTTGGTCTGTAGATTTGTTGGGTTTGGGCCTTCTCTTCTGAACCTTCATCGTTGGGTGAGTGATTCTTGGAAGCCTCTTGTTGCTTATGGCATTGAGTTTTTCCCTTGTGCTAAAGGCTTTTTTGTTGCTTCCTTTAGCTCTACCCATGATCATTGGGTTGGGGGGATCTCTCTCTCTATTAAGCCTTGGACTCCTTCCTTCAACCCCCTTACTGAATCTCTCTCTATTCGTCTGGTTTGGGTCCGCCTCCCCAATCTCCCTCTCCATTTCTGGGAGCCTTCTTGTTTTGAGGCCATCGATAACTCCATTGGCAGCTTCTTGAAGGTTGATGATGCCACGTTCTCCATGGGTCATTCTACCTTTGCTCGCCTATTAATTGATATCGACATATCTCTGGCCCTGCCCAGAGATGTGGTTCTTATGGTTGGGGATAGGCCATGGACTCAACCGCTGGATTATGAGGGCCTCCCCTTTCGCCGTCGAAGGTGCTTCTCAATGAGTCACCTTGCTTCAGACTGTTCTCTCTCTCGCCGTAGAGGTGTTGCTACTTGGTGGAAGGATGCTACGAAAGACCACTTGACAACTAATGCTTCAAACTCTGTTTCGATTGAATCCTCTCAAAATGAGGTGCCCCTTACTACTGATGAAGCCTTTGTTGATGTTACCGTTGTCGTTGACTCTTCTGCCCCCTTGGTTCCTACATTCGTTGCTCCTGCTCCTCACCTTCACTCTTCTCCTGGCGATTTTTCTCTTGCTGTTGTTATACTGCAACAACTTGTTGTTGCTCTGCAGCAGCAGTCTAGCAATGACTCTGCGGGGTCTTCCCCGCTTGATTCTTCTTTGAAAGTTCCCAATGATAGTGTTGCATGGACAGTTGTTTGTCATAGGCGGAAGGGAAAATCTAACCCCCTTTCCCAACCCCCCATTGTCAAGTTTTGGATTTTTCTCCCCACTCTTGAGTTTGGTTGGGTTGTTGCTAGTTTGACAAGTCGATTTGGCATGTCCGACTTTGTTCTTTTGGGGTTTACACCCCTGCTTGGTCTGTTTAAAATTGATAGCCTTTGACTATGTAAAGGGTCAGCACCCTAGTTAACATTGTTTTTTAAATCAAAAACATTAGCCACGACACTATCATTGATATAACCATTTGAACAAAACGTGGGAGACCATAACACAAGCAATCCTAAGAGCACCACATAAAATAAGAGCAAAACGTCTAATAGTGAATGTAGCAATAACAATATCTTCTAACAAAAATATAAGTTGTAGGGTTTCAAAACTAGGTGAAAGGAACATTATCAGAAAATAAATAAATCTATATTAATGTGTATTTTTTAATAGCATATTCTACATGATCAAAAAATTTGATTGTATATTTTTCAATAGCATATAATTCTATGTAATGTGTACTATTTAGTAAAACCTACAATCAAATATGAAATTAAAATTGTGGAAGTTTATTGTTTTAAATTAATTGAATGTTGAAATAAATTTAATTATCATAATTAAGCTATTAACACTTCAAAGTTGTTTTTAATTTCCAATCTCTCCACTTGTGAGATTCACTCTTTTGCCTTGATGGATACTTGTAATGGGTCCAAGCCCTTCCTATGCTTATCTAATCAAAACACCTAAAAGTGTTAATGAATTATTAACAGACACAAATGTTTGTAACCTATCATGGCCAAATCTTAGAATTAAAATATGATCATGAAGCAACATTTCAAAGTTCAATTGCATCTCTAAATGTAATCTCAAATGGATTTGAACATAATATAAACCATAATTGATAGATAGAAACTAAGTTTTCAAACATTTCTTTTTTTTTAATATATATAACTCCATATAATTGAACTTCACATACAATTGTGCTATTGAAATTATAAGATGTATCCAATAATGAGAACCAACACATAAAATACTCCATTCACAAAAAAAATTATAACCAACTTTGCTCATTTTTATTGCACCAAAATAGTCAAAGCTAAAGTCAAACTAATTCATGGTCTTTGTTGTTGCACCATTTTTAATTTATTAGGTTTTGGATTCACCATCACTTACTCCTCATTCATCTATCTTGAATAGGGCTTAAGGTTCATTATTTGCTACTTCTATAATCCTCACACTCTTGCCCTCTCTCGTGCTCCATTGTTGCATCTTTCATTATGGGTATCTTTCCCAATCTCCTTTTTGAAATTGTTTCTTCTTCTCATTGTGCTTTATGATATCTCCTTATACTTACTTGATACATCTAGGGGCAATAATCCAACACTTAATGAGCCTATTCTTTCTATATCTCGTGAGAGCACTCCTCAATGTTTATTGATTGTGTTACATGTAGTTGATCAATCCACATTCTTTACTTACACTCACATATGATGATGAAATAGCTTCTCCCAAACCTTAGGATGTGTTTAGTGATGGTCATACTTATCATGAACCTCTTTAAGATATATTCTCTTTAGGGTTGGCTATCTCTGATGCCTATCCTAGTGATTAACTTTTGGTGATTATACATAGATACAATCAATATTAATTACCTCTACACGATACACCATGTTTACATCCACTTGCACATGAGATTTCCCTCAAATAGTTCATGGTAGTCCTCTTACATAACTTTTAGCTCAAAATCTATTGATATGATATGTTTAGTGAGGACAATAGTACCAATTCCTTATATTCTTATGATGTGGATGACACCTGTTCAATCCATGATTTGGTTTATGACAGCTCTAAAATAATGCTTTCCATTATCCTCATTCTTCACATTCTTGTTCTATGAATCATCATGATGTACCCCTTAGGGATAACCATAGAGCATCTCCTTTATATCTTTGTATGCTTCCATAATGTACCCTTTAGTGATAACCATAGAGATTCTCCTTTATATCTTTGTATGCTTCCATATAACGTCTTTTAGTTCTAAGGGCCCTCATTTATGTCTCATATTGACAAAACATATCTTCAGACATTCATAGAAAGAAGCACCACATGAAGATCTCTTTCAAGAGATATCTATGATTTACCTACACATCAAACTATCGAGCATGTTGAACATCTAGACAAGCATGTTGATGATTATGAGAAAATATTACAAAACCAAGTTAATTTGTTGCACCACATTTTATGAAGTGTGATAGTAGAGGTGATTTATTATTTTTATTATCATTCCAAACTCCATATGTTTCTTATTTTTCATGAGGACAAGTTGCTTGCAAAGTTTTCCAACAAGCTGGTAAATGGGTTATCGAGATAGGTAGCCAAGTAGTGGAGATGCAACAAGGGTAAGTGCAGGAGAATGGCATATGTATTGGCCCTAGATCCTAATACATCAATTTGCTACATCAAAGGCAGAATGGTCTTTCTCTCTTTTACTTTGATTGGCAAGAATGAGATGTTCTTGAGTGTGAACCATTCAATGGTTTAGGAGAAAAAAACACCATATTAATTAGTTCATTAAGTATCAAAGACTTGTTAAAAAGCAGTGAATCGTGAACATATTTTTACCAACTTCACTAAGATTTTGGGAAAATATACAAGAATTGCATATTCCTGCCCTAAATCGTAAGACATCAACTTGCTACAGCAAAGGCAGAATGATCTTTCTCTCTTTTACTTCAATTGGTGAGAAAGAGACAATCATGAGTGTCAACCATTCAATCACCATTCAATCATAGAAGAACATTATATTGGCTACTACATTGTGTCAAATTACTTGAAAAAAATTAATGGATCATGAGAATATTTTACAGACTTCAACTAAGATTTTGGCAAGTTTCTCTATACACTTCAATAAGTTTTTTATTAAATGGGTAATAGAGGTTTTTAAGGGACCCCAAAACCCTATACAATAAACGTTGCCTATCGAAAAATCAGACGATCATAAAACTGCAGCCAAGCTGCCTCCCAACAAAAGCGATAACACAAACCTTAAAAATAAACCACAAACACATAAAAGAACAGTTTAAGAAGTACTATGTTTTCCACCACCAATCGTTTTCCCTTCTATATGTAGCAATTGCAACATAAATAATCTTTAATAGAAAACTTCGACTTTTTTTTAACTACGAAGTTATTGGCTTAATTACATACTGCTCTTACATGGCAAACATTGGAGGAGTTAACCATATTGAAAAATAATGGAATTGCAAGAAATAAACTAGTTGTAGTGCTAAGCCAATACAGATTATTGATTCAAACAATTCACAAAAACAAAATTATGTAACATCCTCTTTTCTGGATCATTTAGAGGGATGAAATGAGTAGGATGTAGTAACTAAGGTTGAGAGGGTCTCATCCAGAAGTAACATATGCCCACGCCTCATAACAAGATTGCAAAAGCAAAGGAAATTTGTCTGAACTACAATCGTCAAAAGCTGAGAAATAGGGGAAACTAAAAGTTGTACAGCTAGAAATCATCATTCTCAATTTATTACATGCCATTGGTGACAGAATTGTCAAGCTTTGTTTCCATTGCTTGTAAGCTCTACAACACCTATAGACTTGAACTCCATTAGATTCATATTTTGAAATGGTTATTTTTACAACAAATGCTCCAAAGTGCAAGCAACGAGCAACTCGGTGAGAAAGGAGCGCTGTATGTTAGCTACCCTGGGAGTAATGGACCACTCAAAGAATAGTTATACAGAATCTTGTCTTCTGCCATCAACTGCTGTTTTTCTCGATACATGGTATTCATTAATAAATATGTTGTTTTCAAAAAACTGTAGTGATCTATTGACCACATAAATTAAAGAATATATTGTGATTATAAGTAAGATACACATGTAAAGAGTCGCAAACATGTATGTACTTTTCTTTGCAATTTAAAATTCACGGAAATTTTGTTGTTGAAGGAATTGTTATTTCATGTTTCAAATGATACTTTACTCCGATTGGGTAAATAATAAATTAAAGGAAAGATACATGTATGTTTGTACACTTATAATTCATGAAAATTTTGTTATTATGAGATTTATGAGTGTGACCTTCCAAATGATTCTCTAATTGGGTAATTAATGACGATACCCTTCTAAGATACATAAATGAGATGTTCCAAATGATGCTCTACTCCAATTAATATTAAATGCAAATATGGATATCACTAAAAAACCAGTTTACAGGGAAATCACTTTTTGTTTATTTACGAAATTTTTCAATATGGTGATGAAAACTTAAAGATAATTTTGATTAAACAGAAATATCATAACAGGGCGTTTTTGAAATAGCTTAGTTCAAACAGAAATACCATAACAGGGCATCTTTGAAATGGCTTGGTTTAAACAGAAATACTATAACAGGGCATCTTTGAAATAGCTTAAAGTTAAACAGAAATAACAAAACAGAACATTCTTTCAAATAGACTTCATTATACCTAAATTAGCCCCCACTATCATTGCTGAATGTCAAAATTCTCTCATTAAAGAAAAGCTTGTGCTTTTTTAACAGGGCATTCTTTCAAATAGGCCCTCATTATACCTACATTAACCTGCACTATAACGCCAGAATATCAAGATTCTCTGATATAATAGCTCGCACTTTTTGGTAAACATCCTAAATAAATAGGCTCCACATCCCACATGATCAGCCTCATTATGCCAATAGATATGCTAATCTGTACTATTCTTGAATTACAACCAAATTATCAGAATTATTTCTAAGATAAGAAATAGACAAACAAATTGCATTAAGCATACAGTTTAGTTCCCAGCTTGGTCGAGTCTGAAATTAATTAGATTCATTTATATGTCAGAATGAATTGTTCAGCCCAACAATCCGGTGAGAAAAGCCACCATATGTTTTTAGCCACTTGAAACCAAGCTTGTCTTGCCTTCAGAGTGTCTGATTGCAGATGATTTTCCCTATGCCAACTGTCTACAAAATCCATGTCTCAAATGTCATGCAAACCTTTTTTTACCATGATAGCCTTGGTGAGATTACTTGCAAGAGATCCAAAGATGATATATTTTAACGAAAAATCTGGTGACTAATTATCATTTGTTTCTGTGCACTTTCCATACTCAATTATGTTAGCATAAATCATTGTATGGTCCATACACAGCTAATACACATTTTGGAAATGGAGTCCATTAACAAAAGGAAAATGCATAATATCTGTTCTATTCCCAGGCTGTATGCTTGTTGCACCGAGTTAACTGCACAGTTTAAAGGAAATAAACTATATCTTGTCTCCAATTAAGTGTTAGTTGAGTATCATGGTATACCCTACATACAACCCAACAAACAAAAAATCCAAACTTGTGGGCTGAGATGCTTCAAGCAATGCTAATAGCGTAGGTCTATTAAAAAGTACAGGATGTTAATAAAACTTCTACAGATGGCATCGTTTGTTACTTCATCCCAGGAAAACCCACTTCTATTTCCTCAGACTTAATTAACCTAGATTACAATATACAGCAAATAGTTTACCAGTTAGAAGCCAAAGAAGTTGGTCAATTGACAGCTTTCATAAGAAATACCAGTATACAGTACTTTTGGAGACCAGGACTAGTTTTCAAAGAAACTTAGTTTTAGAAATATGTACAGTAGCAATATGCATTTTCTAGTCAACAGTCACCATAACCTTTAAGAAAATTATTTCAGGCTTTAGCAATAAGAATTTCCCACATTAACAATATACTCATCAACAGTCGCCAAAAGAAGCTTTATGTATTTTCTAGTCAACGGTTACCATAACCTTTAAAAAGTTATTTCAGACTTTAGCAATATACTCAATGAGAGATGTTGTTGAGCTGGATTTCAAATTTCGAACAGGTTTCAAGCTTTGTGTGGAAATTGCCTAGGAAGCATAGAGGAAGACAAAGAGGATGAGAAAATGGTGATGCTGAAGAAGACTATTGGGGAGCTGGAGGACGAGTGAACCATCCACTCTATGAGGACGAGAGGAATATTTGCTCAGCCTTTGGCTGGAAACCCAATAAAGTTCAACTTCAAGGGCCCACAATAAGTCTTTGCCATGTGAGCTGCTTCTAGTGCCAAGGAATGGCTCCCATCTTTTGCCATTTGCAGCCAAAGGGAAGGCTTATTTATAGTGGCTCTGGGTCAAGGTAAGGGTTGCAAAAAGGTTTCATTCTCCTCCCTTACCCTGCAAAAGAAAATGGTGCAGCCATGGTGTATCTAGAGGAGCATGTAGTGGCAAAATCCCCTCCTTCCCCTTTAAGGACTGTTGTTCCTACGGACCTAGCCTATATGCAAACCTTGGTGGTCATGGTAGATGTTGTTGGCTCAATGGTGCCAATAGGTCATGGAATTGTGGTGAAATGTGATGGTGACTTTAATGCTCAACGCATAATGCCTGATATAAGAGGGTCAAAGCAAGTTCAAGGTGCTGCAAAACATGTAAGCCGTTTCCGATGGTGGGTGGTCTCAACAAAAGTCTTGCGCTGAGGTTGCTTCTAATAAACAAGGTGTGGTTTTGCCTTTTTCTTTCATGCTGACTGGGGAAAGCCAACATCTTTTCTCTTTGGATTTTTGACTCAACTATTGATAGAGGTGCCTCTAGGCTTGAACTCCCTCATTGGGAGGTTTTTGGGGGTGAAGATGAAAATTGATGCCTCTAGGAATTGGGCCAAAGGAAAATGGAAACTATTGATGTGTATTTTATGACATCATGCAACACAATAAATACTAAGTATTCTATCCTCTCCTGAACAAAGACCTCTCAGATGCTAAGCTATGTGATCAAACGAGACAACTCCAATGTTCCGATAGTCAAGTCTTGACCTTATAAATGGATAGACTCAGTGATTGTGATGTGATTTGCTGGAATCACAAGGGGGACTTACGTTGAACCTGAATGTTTGAATGCTGCTGGAATGTGGACTTTTTTGAAAAAAAAAGATAAAAAGGAAAGGGTTTAGAAAGCTAGTCTAATCTTAGGAATGTAAGAGACTATGAATGACTTCAGTGAAATTCTACTAGACTTTGCTTTGCCATGCAAAGAACAACTCCACAAAGCTAGTGTGATCTTCTAAGGTAATCTTATGATATTCACACCACCAACAACAACATAGACACCATCAATGTGATGCATATCAATGGGTGAGTAACAATCAAAGTTAAGCTTACGTAGAGTTTAGTTGACCACGCAAAGTATTTGGCAATCAGCAAAATACTAGTAATATGAACATACAAATTTCACCACTAATCATCCACAATAGCTTTCATCCATCTAATCAACATGAAAATAAATGAGAAGTAGAGACCATGCAAATGCTGAATCAACACATGAAATTTACCATATCTTCAATGAAAATAATATGCTTCTTGCAGCAAAGTCTTGGCAACAATCTCCTTTTCTCCTACTCTACTCTAGCTATTTACTATCTAATGTCTATTGATCAACTATCAACTACTAACTATTATCTATTACTCCACTATTATCCTTTACAAATGACAAAACAGAGCCTTATATAGAGAACTCTTTACAATGAATGGCTCAAATTGATTCATAATCAATGGCCAAGACTACAAGATGAAAACCCTAATTAGGGCTTGTTACAACAAACTCCTTTTCGGCTAATGCGAAAATTACATTTGATTTGACATATGTTTCACATTGAATGTGAACCAATAGAAAATGAGGTTAGGTACTGTGTGGGAGAAAAAGTGACACTAAGCAAACATGCCCTAATCTCACTTTCAACCACACACTTGTGAAATACGAAAGAGCCTAGAGGTATCACACAATTGGCTACTTCTTCTTGTGGAAGAGAGAGCCACGGGCTACCTATTAGGATTTCTATTCCTTTGTTGTAATTGAAAGATAAAATGATGCAAGTTCAATCCCTAACCCCAAAGTGCAAGTATGAACTAATAACAAGATTACAGAATTGAACTTAAATGATGGAAAGCTGTAAACACAAGGACAAGACAAGAATGCAAATGCGTACCCGGAGTCAAAATCGGAATGAAAATGTTCAAGACGGGGGCGCAAGCGCCACTGTCTTGATTCTGCCCCTGAAACTGCTCCGAAAACTGCTGTTTTGCACTCTGAAAAAGCTGTCAAAAATGCTGAAAATGCTGTCTGTCAGGAGGACCAGGGCGCCCAGCGCCCCTGTCCTGGCAGGACCAGGGCGCCCCACGCCCTTGTCTTGGTCTTTTGCTCTGAAATTTGGTGTGAAGTTCGGTCTCCGTCTGCTTCTTCCGGATCTGTAACTTGCGGCGTCGTCCGAGTCCCGAAACCTGCACTTATATCTGAAAAGGTGTTTGGGCGGCTATATAGGGTTTTGCCTTAGTCAAACCCCCGCTTCGGTGATTTCCACCTCCACGAATAGCCAAGTTGTATTGTAAAATGTATTGTGTGTGCAGACCTAGTGTGTGTGCAAGGTCCTTAAATGCAAGAAAGCAAACTAGAGCAACCTAGAAAGTAAACCCTAATTGCTTGTAAATGATAATGTAAATACTCTAAATCAAGATGCAAAGTGATCTAAAGCATGAATAAAAGATATATTGAAGCTTATGCAAAGACATGAAAACAACATGAAATCATACCCAACCCTCAAGGGAGGAGTACAAGCCAATCTTCAGTCGGTAATCTCCTATTGTTCTTCAATGTCTTCCAAGCCCTAAATGGATGAATGAAATTGATAAATGCTTGATAGAAGGATGTTGAATGTTGTTGAAGTCTTCAAAGATCTGCCCTTTCACTGCATAGAAGGTCCCTGAAAACCAAAATCGGATCCTTTCAAATGAAGAAAGAGAGCTCTTATGTAGGAAACCCTAGGTCTTAATTTCAACTTTAGGCCGACTTAGAGATTGAATATCCTGCCAATTTCTTGGGGTTAAGCTTTATTTTATGATTGGATCGTGCTCCTAAAATTTCGGGAAAAATGTCCGGGACCATGTTGCACTCCGGGCGCCATGGTCCCGACAACTTTTCACCAAATTTTCAGGGCCGTCGGATATGATGATTTTAGAGAGAATCCCAAAGTTACAGGTGATTTCGAGATGTTTTGACCCCCGAAATCAAGCCCCCAAGCTCAAAATAGGACCTAATTAGGGTTTTTGATTAAATGATGTATTGGAGAACTAAAATGCGAAGGGCGCGCTTTAGTGAAAGGGCCCAACTTTGTGATGTAGAGAATGATGAAATAGGACCTTAGACCTAATTAATTTGATTAATTAAGTGCTTAAGGAGAAATGCAATGCAAAATGTAAAATGCACTAAGGCGGGTGCTAAACTAGGTGTGAAATTGTACCACCCTAGCAAGTGCATACAATTTACGACGCTACAGGTACCTTGAATTTTGTGCCTCCATTGAATGAGTTAGGTACATTGCATCTGGACATGCTGATGTGGAATCCTTTGATTGGTCGATGATGACTAGGATGCCACCTCAATTTGCATTGTAGACTCAATACCTCATCACATGCATATGTAGTTGAGCAATATCTCTTGATATGCAACATCTCCAAGCTTGGTGTGATGACATTGAAGGCATCATCTTGATCAAGCCAACAACTCTCTAGCTTTGATTGTTTAACTTGCCTTGCTTAAGCAAATCCTTTTATCTTCTTGCTCGAACTAGTTGGTTTCATGATAATGTTTGATCATGAAATTTTTCTCTTTGAAGTCCTTTACTACTATCTTTGATTATCTTCCATGTTATATCTTGAATTGTTGATCATCTTGCCTTCCTTGAGAATATTAAAGTTAGAGTCTATCATCTTGCTTGTATAACTCTTGGTGTTGATCTTTTGACACAACACCCATGTGACCTTGATGCTAGCTGCATCGATATCCCTTGATGAAGTCCATTTGCTCTTGAACTCTGGCCTTACATCCTTATGCTTCCATTGTATTCACTTGCAATCATATCTGCAAGAGGAGTGTAATTTGAATTAAAACATCATCAAAATTAATTACATCTTCAAGTATAAATGATCTTTCATGTATTTCATTTAAGTCTAGGCTTAATTGCAACCCCACACGCCTCACTTAGTCTTGGTCTTATGCTTAATCCTACTTACGTTTTCATCAAGGTCTACACGCTTCAACCTGCCTTCACCTCCTTGCTTGGGTGCATTTTCATGCTCCATTTGCACAATATTTTTTTGCTAGAGCGCATTTTCATGCTCCAATTGCACAAATTGCTAGGGTGCATTTTCACCCCTCATTTGCACAAAGGAAGGGTGCGTTTCCTAGGTTCATTCGCACTATGTTCTTAACTGAGCGCATTTTCTAGGTTCATTCACAAATTTGTTGCTTGAGCACATTTTCTATCCTCATTTGCACAACTTTGAAAGTTTGATGGTCATTGCCAAGACTCATACTTAGTCAAATTTTCGTTGCAAACATCATACTCACCCCTCCTCTCCATCAACTTTTGCCACCTTGATTGATATGTTGCTAGGTACTTGTGAAGTTCTAGGTGACTTAACGGCTTTGATACCCGTTCTAGGTTGGGCGCAAATTCTACCTTCATTTGCACAACTTAGGCAAGATTTTGGTGAAGCTATCCTCAAACTATATGAACTTGTTGTCTTTGCTCATCGTCTTACTTGGATCTATATCATCATTGGGAAGCAATTTAGCACAGCCATTAGATCACCTCAAACAATCCTGGTGCTTCATGTTGTAGGGCACCAATCTTACATGGTATTGCACAACTAGGGTGGCAAATGCAATAGTGCATGCAATTTGCACCTACCTTTCATACTTAGTCAAACTCTCGCTTCATTCCAACTTGGATGATACCTCACTCCAGTTTGTTGCCTTAGTGATGGACTTAGGATTGCTTGGGAATGAAGAAGGAAAGGTAAGTCTAGGTGCACCAACCTTGATATCCCTTTAGGAATGACTCTCAACACTTACTTGGATCATATCATCATTGGGAAACAATTAGCACAGCCATTAGATCACCTCAAACAATCCCGATGCTTCATGTTGTAAGGCACAAATCTTACATGGTATTGCACAACTTGGGTGACAAATGCAATAGTGCATGCAATTTGCACCTACCTTTCATACTTAGTCAAATTCTCACTTCATTCCAACTAGGATTATACCTCACTCCACTTTGCTGCCTTAGTGATAGACTTAGGATTGCTTGGGAATGAAGAAGGAAAGGTAAGTCTAGGTGAACCAACCTTGCTATCTCTTTAGGAATGACTCTCAATACTTCAACAAATTCAACCCTAGCAACTTTTTCCTTGCAACCTAACAACATTGACAATATTGACATCTTTGACAACAATCTTGCAGTTTTGACATCCTTAGCAACTTCAACCCTAATTCATCATATCCTAACCGACTAGATTAACCTCCTCCCACTGAAAGGCTAAAGACCAAGACACCTAGCAAAACGACTACCCTAAAAAGAAAAAATTGGGGGTCCCCATTTGCAATGAGGTAATGTGTGAAAACATCACAACAGAAACATTGTGGCCCTTTTGAGATTGTGGCTATAGTGAAGGTTTTATCTCCTCAAGCTATCTCTTTAGGAATGACTCTCAACACTTCAACAAATTCAACCTTGGCAACTTAGCATCTTTCCTTGCAACCTAACAACATTGACAATATTGACATCTTTGACAACAATCTTGCAGTTTTGACATCCTTAGCAACTTCAACCCTAATTCATCATATCCTAACCGGCTAGATTAACCTCCTCCCACTGAAAGGCTAAAGACCAAGACACCTAGCAAAACGACTACCCTAAAAAGCAAAAAATGGGGGTCCCCATTTGCAATGGGGTAATGTGTGAAAACATCACAACAGAAACATTGTGGCCCTTTCGAGATCGTGGCTATAGTGAAGGTTTTATCTCCTCAAGTCAAGAAGATTGTGTTCACACTTTGTTTGATGACCCATGACTTATGGGCAAGTTTGGGTTTTTCCTTAAGATGTGGATTCCAAGCTTTGACCTTGAGAAGTAATCCATCAATAAGGTTCCAATCTGTGTGAAACTTCCAAACTTGCCTTTGGAACATTGGCAGGGGGATGTCCTGAAAGGTATTGCCTCTCATTTGGTCAACTCACTGCTTTTGACCTTGTGACCATTTCTAGGAACCATTTGTTATTTGCTAAATTCAGTGTGTACTCTAATGTGGATAAAGTGCTTATTACCTTATCCTCCAAAATGGGTAATTGGGTGGAAAACTTTGTTTATAACTTATGAGGTCTCCTCACTTATGTGTCAAAAAATGTATTATGTTTAATATCCCATTTAAAATTTTTAAAACCTTGGAGGGATATTTCATAAAATCTAATCATGTTTAATTTTTAATTTATATAGAATGATATATTTGCAGAAACTATACATTTTCAAGTTGATATTTCTGATAATCAAATTTCCACAATTGTGATTTCTATGTGAAATCACTTTAGGGAATTGTGGGTTGTTGTCCTCCGATTCCAGACCTAGAGAGGCTTTGTCATCTTATTAAGAGAACCATAGTTCCATGCTCCACAAGAATTAGAAATCAAATAAAAAAATGTCTTCTCAATGATGCTCATTCTCCTTGCTTGGTCTCTCTTAAATACCTTTTTCCTCCAGTAAATACAACTCTTCGCATGCTCCTTGATATTATTCTCTTTAAATATAGTTTTTATGTTATAATATCAATTCAACCCTTTTGGAAGCAGCAACCTCTTCACCTGTTCTTAACTGAGATATATTCTTTGACTATGACTTTACATGAAAATAACAATATTGCCTAATGAAGCAGCTTTTTTTCCTGTAGCTGGCAACTATCATGGCTGCAACTTTAACCCTTGGGCGGCAGCAATTTTCTTTGACCATGTTGCTTTTTGGATCCTTTACAAATCTCCTCCTTTTTTATTTCCATGATTCAAACTTTTCCTTCTACGATACCTTTTAACAGCAGCAAAAAGGTAGCTTTACCAATCTAACTGAGCAATTCCTTCAGCCTCACGATTTCCTGAATTTCTTGACTCTGGTTTTTTACTGTATTTCACAGAGGCATCATTTCAAAAAGGGGACATCACATTATGGCTGACCACTCCTATGAATGCTTGATCAATAGGAGTCTCATTATAAATGATCTAATAGCATCTAATCATCCTCAGCTTGATGATTCATCATTTGAAATTGCTGATGCAAGAAATGAATCTAGTGGGAGGGTCACAGAGGTGGACTATAGGGCATCTTTTCCCAACAACAAGAATAGGATGGAGGATATTTAGATTGATAAAACCTGCAGCCCTTCCTGCATGCTCCCCTCATCCAATGGGCTTTCACCAAAAGGAGCAAAGGGAAAATGAAGAAGGATGTGAACCAAATTAGTCATCCTATGTGTAATGTCCCTTTTCTGGATCGCCTTATATTTTATCCACAGCAGTTGGGAGTAGTACAGGTCTGAATCTGATCTGCTCACTTTGTAAGAACTCTGATCTTCTTCGCTGTTGTTCTTTTTCCCTTTTTCCTAGGAAAATCCAACTTATATAGCCGCTGGGGTGAAGGGTCACCTCCCTTGTTCACGGTGATGTCCCTCCCAACGGAGGTGCCTCCTCAACTTGAAGCGCTGTCCCTCTATTAGCCCTGTCAGCCTCTTTTTTAATGATTAGTTGCAATTAGATTTCCTTGGTCGGCCCCTTGTTACTTTCAGAAAATGAGATCAACCAAGTCTCATAAATCTGTTCATATATTTCATACTATTCTGCTTCAGTAGTCTCAATATTCTGCTCTTCATACACTCAGAAATATTCTTATGATTCCTTACAATTTGACCCGAAGACCTCTATTTATACAATTCACATGCACCTCCTCATCTAACGGTCATGCCTCCTCAATGAGGTTGGCCAGCAGCAAATAAATTATATTTTTATTGTTTAAATTCCCTTCACAAAACATGGGCACCAATTAAAGGAGAAGTCGGACCCAGCAATGAATCTGTTTTATTTTGCATGCCCTATTTGAACACCTAGATCAGGTCAGTCCATAATCATTCAGTGATCATCTTTATTGTTTTCCCTTAAACCCTACGTTGCCCTGTTTATTTTAATTGTCTGGGTTTGACTGCTATAGAAGCTGTGATCTCAGTTTACAAGGGCTGGAATTAGGGGACATGACAATCTGCCATTTCCCAAAATTGCTTGTCCTCAAGCAATTGGTTTGATCATAGAAAGAGTGGTTCAAGATGACTTCAATTGAAAAGGGTTTGATGAATAACCCATCTTCTTCTGTGCTAGTCTGATAGAATTACAAGTTTCAAATTTGATCTAAGACATATATGTTTTCGCTTTTAATTCGGATTCCAGTATAACCAATAGTTGGAAACTGGAGAGTTTAATTTAATACAAGCTTTCTCTCATCAAATGTAATCATAAGGACGATATCTCTTCGAGACAAAGCAAGAGCGGACTTCCCATATATTGAGAAGAGGATTAGAAGCATGACACACATCTATGACCTTAAATGCAATGCTCTTTCCTAAATAGATTTATATCTCTTTTGGTTCACTCTTGTTATTCTCATATTCTAGATCAACCAAAAATAGAAATCACATGATGATAGGAATACGTTTACAATAGTCATAGATGTTTATGGAGTAGACATGCCAAACACCGAGCATACACATGAATATATGCAGACACGAATCATACACACAAATATATGCAAACACAAAGCATACAGGGGAATATATGCATTGTTGGATCCCTTCTCTTTGACTAGAATGTATCCATAGATTTACCCTAGCATCCAAACATATTAGGGTTTGGGGAAGGAAACATGATAGGTCTGCCCAAAACCACTCCTGCATTAAGCTCAAGAGCATGCAATCATCCAATCATGGCAACTCGCCTCTTATCCCACAAGTGGCAGGAACATCCAACTATGACCAATTCCATCCATTGGGGTAATCATTACTCCACAAACAGCAAGAACATCCAACTATGACCAATTCCATCCCTTCGGATAATTATTATACTACAAGCGGCAAGAACATCCAACTATGACCAGTTCCATCCCTTGAGGTAATCATAATTCCACAAGCAGCAGGAACATCCAACTATGACCAGTTCCATCCCTCCGGTTAATCATTATTCCACAAGCAGTAGGAATGTCCAACTATGACTAGTTCCATCCCTTGGGGTAAGTAATCATTATTCCACAAACAGCAAGAACGTCCAACTATGACCAATTCCATCCCTTCGGATAATTATTATACCACAAGCGGCACATCCAACTATGACCAGTTCCATCCCTTGAGGTAACCATAATTCCACAAGCAGCAAAAACGTCCAACTATGACCAGTTCCATCCCTCGGGTTAATCATTATTCCACAAGCAGTAGGAATGTCCAACTATGACTAGTTCCATCCCTTAGGTAATCATTATTTCACAAGCGGCAAGAACGTCCAACTATGACCAATTCCATCCCTTGGAGTAATCATTATTCCACAAGCGGCAAGAACATCAAACTATGATCAATTCCATCCCTTGGGGTAATCATTATTCCACAATTCACAATAAATCTCTTCCACAAATCTGCTGAAAAGTCTTCTATAATCTGATCATAGAACTGTGATAAAGTATCCATAATCTCTTCTCAAAAGTCTATTACAAGCTCTTCATATACTTCATATACTTCACCTTAGATCTTCATGTAATATATTCTCTCTTAATCTAGTGTATATATTATATACTTGATTGTCTTCTTCACACACAATACACACCCTTCTCTTTCATCATTCAACCTCTATATATATCTCCTTATCAATAGGAAATGTCCTTTCTCAAATGAAGAGCTACACTTGTTTGCAAATCGCACCACTTGGAGAATAAGCCACTTCAAACAAAACAGTTTATATCACTTTTCATAATCGCTCTTTTTGGAAGGCCATCCATAATACGAATAAGCCACTTCAAACAAAACAGTTTATATCACTTTTCATAATCGCTCTTTTTGGAAGGCCAACCATAATACGAATAAGCCACTTCAAAAAAAACAGTTTATATCACTTTTCATAATCGCTCTTTTTGGAAGGCCAACCATAATACAACAGCTCCTTAGTGAATCACATCATTTGCAGAACAAACTGCTTTGCTTTTTAATCAAACTCATTAAATTGTTGTTTGTTTGATATATTTATAGTTTATACTATGTTTTTTTATTTACGTAAGTCGTTGCACTTAGTTTATGTAATCAATTTGTGTTTGGCGTTTCTCCTTTTAATCCACAATGATTCATACTTGTAATGGTATGATTATAATCTGCTCTTTGTTCCCTCATGCTGTGGCATGAATGGTGCTCTGATACCGCTTGTAATGTCCCTTTTCTAGATCACCTTAGATTTTATCCACAGTGGAAGGGAGTAGTACAGGTCTGAATCTTAATCATATGGGACATGGACGATAGTCTCGGCAGGTGTGAAATGATTGTAAATATAGTCTTGGCAACAATTTCTTCTTTCTTCCTCCTACTCTACTGCTACTTGATAGCTATCTGGCTATTAACTATTAACCTTTACAAATGAGAGCATTGAGCTTTATATAGAGAGCTCATTACATTTCAACGGCTCAAATTGATTTCTCAAATCAATGGCCAAGATCTGACAATGAAACCCTAATTAGGGTTTGTTACAACAAACTCTCTTAGCCAATGAGATAATTACATTATTTGGGACACATCCAACTATGGATTTTAACCGAAAGGAATTGAGGTTAGGTACTATTGTGACCTTTTTCACACATCGCTCCATTGCAAATGGGGACCCTCCTTTTTCCTGCTTTCTAGGGTTTTGTTGGAGCCTTGTGATCTAGGGTTTTGTTAGAGCCTTGTGACCTTCCTACATCAATATTGTCAAGTTTGTCAATTTTGAGCGACCTGAGTTTTGAACATTATGAGTCAATGTGTGCAAGCCATAGTTAGAACAGAGTCTAGACGTCGTCATTGTGTCTAGAAAGCCCAAAGGACGAAGAGCGCAATCGATTTGAACGAATTCAGACAACTTTCTATTTTTGGAAAGTTTGCTTTTTTGCTTTTTCCTATTTTTTAGGAAGCTTCATTTTTGGCATTTTTAGCTTGATCCCCAGAATGGCTATTTTTAGAATGTTTTCCCTATTTTTTAGGGATGTCTATTTTTTGCTTTTTCGGAGTGGGGACCTAGGGTTTGCACTTGTACCACTGGCCTACATCGATCGCAATCAAAAAATTTCAAGTTTTGACCCAAAAAGTTGTGGATTATAATTAGGGAATGGCAGATTCCAATTGCCTTGGGCAACATTGGAATCCACCCAAGGGGGCCAGCCCCTTCCCCAACATGTAGGGCTGGGCCCTATACCTCACGGCATCTAATAAAAGACCCCACGCTACATACAAGCCTAACACGCCATCATGATAGGGCCAACCCTATCCCAATATACTTCGCATTAAATAAATTAAAAGGTTTTAATTTATAAAGCAAGCCGACATGTTTAGGAGTATTGCTCCACATATAAATAAGCATAAACCTCACATCACAATTCACTCATTCAGTTTTCCCATCCATGCGAAATATGTGCCTACCAATGCGGATTCAAGAGGAAGACTACATCTGCAATTAAAGCGAATTATCCCTGTCATATCAGCGAACTACACATGCCAGTTGAGGTGTGAAATTCATTAATGAAGAGAGCAAACTAAGGGATAAGGTTGTTGTTCATCAAAGAGCAGACTTCAGATCCAAATATTGCAGACTTAGGGTTTGTACCTGATGTCCATCAAAGAGCAGACTTCATATCCAAATATTGCAGACTTAGGGTTTGTACCTGATTACTGTCAAAGGGGGCAGGTGTGTTAATTTGATGCTTGTGAAAGTGCAGTCTTGTGACAGACATTATCAGCACTAAGTGCAATCACCTTCAAGTACTTGAGATAAGTGTTGTTACCTTCATATGAATTCAATCCATAATCAGATCTGAGGATCTTTTCTGGCTGGGTTTTTCCTCCTAGGAGGTTTTCCCAGGGTAATTGTGTCTTGTGCTTATTTTGTTCTTTTCTTGGTTATGCTTAAATCTGGAAAACTATAAACTATTCATTCAATCAATTTAACTAGTAATTAAATTCTGATTTTCTGAGTTTACATTAATCTGAAAGTGCTAAAACTAACATGGTATCAGAGCCAAGTTGTACAAACCGTAATCAGATCTAGCATCCTGTAGCCTAGATCTTGCACTTTCTTGCTGTCGTAAAATTGATGACAGGTTCCAAGATCGAGGAGAGGTTGAAAAGGTTTGTGATCAAAGGTTTAGCATGGTCACATCTTGGTCCTTTATGCTTGAAGATCTAACTCTTCAGCGTCATTCAAGCTAAGTATTTTTGAGTCATTGCATTCTTGACTGCAAGATATATTATACTCAGCTTATCCAAGAAATTGAAGTATTATCGTTTGGCTCACCTAGTTCTAGGTCGTATTGATTTTATGATTCTAATTGCCTTAGTTGGTAGACTTATCTAATATAGAACATTATTTAGATATCATCATAATCTTTGATTTGCATACTCTTTTAGAACTTAGAAGGTATTCTAAATTTCTGCTTGAGTGTTGCAAGGTATTATAGATCGATCCTTCATTAATGTTTTGATTGGAATCAGGAATGCCTTGGACTCATCATTCACAGTTGTCATCTATATGACTATGATCTAAATACTTGTTATGTTCTTTGCATATGTAATTTAGATATTGTTATTATATTAAATAATATGGACTGGTTCTATTATTGACTTTTTGATTTAAAAGTTCTAAGTATTCTTGTGATGAATACTTATTCTAAGTGAGAAGCTATGCTTGGTTGAGTTATGTTTTTTTAATGACCTTCATTCATGACATTTTTTGTTGACTTGAATTCTACTTGACATGAACGACTTATGGAGATGTGTACAATCATGAGGAGCTAATGATTGTTTGCCTTGGCATCATTGATATAAGTATACCGACTGAGGTGTAGGAATTTTATGTTCTATTAATTATGGAGATGAACTCTTAATGAACAGATCGAGATCACTTTGACTTAATATTTTGGCCCATGGGTAATTTTACTAATAGGTGTTCCTGATAGAAAAGTTTAGTTGAAAGATGATCTACAATCTTGTTCGTAGTATGCAAGAGTTAATGCTAGCCTTGTAGTTCACATAATATAGATCTTCTTCATGTGCTTGGTGGTTAACAAAGAGTATAACTAATAAGTATTTTATCATTTTTCAGAATGATGTTGTTGTTAGATCAATTTTATCAATGCTCATTTGTTTTGATTCACTTTTGATTACCGTCCTCTGGACTAAACTGCAAATAGATGAACTAATATTATGGCTGCATTCAGTATTTGGTCTTTTCTATGTTCTTTCTTCTGATTTGAGTGAACTACTACTTTCGTTTATTGTTACACCAATGTTATAAGTTGTTCTAGTAATCATTTGTTTTAAAACACAGTTTGAGTTGTTCTCAACCTTCAAATCTGACCAATGATGTAAAGAATGAGATCTACTAAATGTGTTATGAAAAAGTTATGTGTGGCTCCTTGTTGTTTTAGAAGTGTATTAAAGATCCCTTTTGCTCTTAATGTTTTAGTGCAAACCTCTTTTTGGTTTTATAATACCAAAGATAACGATCAACTATGGACCTTAATGGAATCTTGAATTGTAGAATCATCACTTCTCCTGTAAGAGGTTGATGGGGCACAGTTGGATGATTTGTGAGGTTTGAGTATTATTTATTGTGCTTACTCTGTCGTCTGTTCCAAGAGATTGAATTTATATCTTGTCTTACTAACATTGCATAATGTTACTATTCATTGGCTGAAACTATTTTCTACAAATCTATGATTCTAATTATGGTTCCTCTTTAAAAAAATTTGCAATTGATCTCTTAGGATTTTTCGTTTTCTATTGATGACATTGGATTGGCAATCTTGTTGTGTAAACTCTTGATGGAAGTTATCCTCATCTTATCTCAATATTTGTGCTATGGGTCCACCCTATTGATTGAAAGATAGATGGACAGAATCCTTGAGATTAACATAAAAGATTGATTGTGCAGAAGTTAAGAGGGAGCGCCTCCTTCTGAGTTTGATATACTCTAACTTATGTTGGTTGATTACCTTTTGATTATGAGTATTAGCATGGAATTTTTGGGTCGAGCATTTTTTAATTTTTGAACTGACTTGATACTTGGCTATCAATCTGATATTGAGGATTAAGAGGAATCTGATATTGAGGTATGAAAGAGTACTTGATAAGCCTAGGGTTTTGTAATGATTCTAACATGTTCCTTAAAGTATTTGAAATGCTAATTCTGATTCCTTATGTGGGTGATCTAACTCTGACTGATAAAGATAGCCTCATGATTTAATAAGAAAGAATTAGCTCAGAATTGAGATGGAAGATCTAAACCTAAAATGCATTACTTCTAGGTTAGAAGTGTGGCAAGGATCTAATGAAATTATTCGAAGTCAAGTTTTCTATTGTTATGTTAGAATTATAGATTGTAAACTTATATGGAAACTAACTTAAAGAAGTTGAGTATGTCTGCAGCCAACTATGATTTTGCAGATTCATCTGAACAGAGGCAGGTTGATTGGTGAATGCTCCAGTTAATCAAAGCTAAGCATATTGTTGCAGCCAAGCATATTTTGATATTTGCAAGACACAATTGATTATGGGCTGAAGCTGCTTAGGTTCAGATTGGTCAAGAAGTGTTACGGACAAGGAAAACACTTCAAGCATTCAACCGTTGCGATCTCTTGGACCTACAGGGACAGTCCTCAATTGCATTGAGTATTATTGTAGCTAAATACATTGCTGCAAGTGTTGCATCAAGAGAAGCAGTGTGGTTTCTCAAAATTCTTGTTATGTAGTTTTGATTTATTATCAGGGTCCTATAGAGAGACCTAACAATTCAGTGTTTTATGGCAAGACAATCCTGTGTTGCAGATGTTCTCACCAAGTCTCTTGAAGCTTGAGATAGACTTGGAGCTGTGGAGAACACCGCCTTGGTTGAGAGGGAGTCTCAACCTTAGTGATACATTGTGTTGTATCAAACCACCCTCTACGGGCAATGTAAGGTGGTATTGTAATCTTCTCAGGGAGAAGAGTAATTGTTAACCATCCTCTACGGACAATGTAAGATGGTATTGTATTCTTCTCAGGGAGAAGAGTAATTGTTAACCATCCTCTGCGAGCAATGTAAGATGGTAGAAAAGATCTTCTCCACCCTCTGTGGGCAATGTAAGGTGGATCCAGTCTATGCTTGTGTGCGAGTTGGAAGATTATATTATGTAGTTCCATTGTATGCATGTGTGCAAGATGGAAGACTACAATATTTTGATTATGTCTATTCCATTTCTTGCTTGTGTGCAAGATGGAGGATTATGTTTATTAGATTCCATTCTATGCTTGTGTGCAAGATGGAGGACTATGTCTTCATTTTATGCTATGAAGAGCAATGATTATGTATCTCCACTCTATGCTTGGGTGCAAGATGGAAGATTATGATGTTACATTCTTCTTTGGGAGAAGACTGAGGTTAAGGCAATGAATTATGGATATGCATGATCGATGGCATGGAAAGACTCCATGATGTGCATGAATAATTGTGTATGTATTCATGACTTGCAAGTGTGAAAGTTTGAAGTCACCCTCCACAGGCAGTACAAGATGGATACTATGGGATACTTGTTGTGATCCTCTCTCAAGAATATTTGAAGTTGACAACTAAGTTTGGATTACAATTTGAACAATGTATGTATTACTTAGGGCTGGGCCCTAATCTTGTAACCTGGTTGTAAGATTATCTCTCTCCCTAATTAAGAGGGAGTGTTGATTATAATTAGGGAATGGCGGATTCCAATTGCCTTGGGCAACATTGGAATCCGCCCAAGGGGGCCAGCCCCTTCCCCAACATGTAGGGCTAGGCCCTATACCTCACAGCATCTAATAAAAGACCCCACGCTACATAAAAGCCTAACACACCATCATGATAGGGCCAACCCTATCCCAATATACTTCGCATTAAATAAATTAAAAGGTTTTAATTTATAAAGCAAGCCGACATGTTTAGGAGTATTGCTCCACATATAAATAAGCATAAACCTCACATCACAATTCACTCATCCAGTTTTCCCATCCATGCGAAATATATGTGCCTACCAATGCGAATTCAAGAGGAAGACTACATCTGCAATTAAAGCGAATTATCCCTGTCATATTAGCGAAATACACATGCCAATTGAGGTGTGAAATTCATTAATGAAGAGAGCGAACTAAGGGATAAGGTTGCTGTCCATAAAAGAGCAGACTTCAGATCCAAATATTGCAGACTTAGGGTTTGTACCTGATGTCCATCAAAGAGCAGACTTCAGATCCAAATATTGCAGACTTAGTGTTTGTACTTGATGTCCATCAAAGAGAAGACTTCAAATCCAAATGTTGGAGACTTAGGGTTTGTACCTGATTACTGTCAAAGGGGGCAGGCGTGTTAATTTGATGCTTGTGAAAGTGCAGTCTTGTGACAGACATTATCAGCACTAAGTGCAATCACCTTCAAGTACTTGAGATAAATGTTGTTACCTTCATATGAATTCAATCCATAATCAGATCTGAGGATCTTTTCTGGCTGGGTTTTTCCTCCTAGGAGGTTTTCCCAGGGTAATTGTGTCTTGTGCTTATTTTGTTCTTTTCTTGGTTATGCTTAAATCTGGAACACTATAAGCTATTCATTTAATCAATTTAACTAGTAATTAAATTCTGATTTTCTGAGTTTACATTAATCTGAAAGTGCTAAAACTAACAAAAGCTAAGTTCCTACATTTTAGGGGCCATGGCACTTCAGATGGGTTACCTGAGTATGAATTTCAAATATCATGTTCATCTGGCTAAAATTGAAGAAGGTATCAAATTTTGAAGTTTTCCAAGTATTTCTCTAAGTCTGGCTAATCACGTTTGGTGTCGAATGTTATGTTAGGAACTCCCAAAACTCCGCTCATGAAGAAGGTCCAAGGAGGCAAGAAAGTTCACCCAAGGTGAAGTATAAGTGTCATGCACTCCAAAAAGTCTGCCCAAGCAATGTGGCACATCAAACAAAGTCCGCCTAGGCTGCAAGAAACAAGCTTCCTAAAGTCCGCCCTGCTGCAAATGGTTCTCAAACATCACAAAGTCCGCCATGTGCAAGGAGAAGAGGGAGAGAAGCAATGAAGTCCGCCCTTGATTAAGTGAATGGTGCACAACCTTGGTGAAGTCCGCCCAAGAGAATAATCAAGGTGCACATCCCTCACCAAGTCTACCTAGAACACATTGAATGGTGCATCAAATCAATGAAGTCCGCCCAATCTGCAAGGTAATGTGGTGCATGAAATCTGTAAAGTCTGCCCTGCTGCAAGTAAAGCTCACAGTGATCAACAAAGTTCGCCCTATGGTTAAGACCTCAAGCATAAGAAGATGGTGCCTAACTCTCAAAAAGTCCACCCTACATCAACATTTTATGGTTCCCAACTCTCAAAAAGTCCGCCCTCCAAAGGATCATACATCAAAAAAAGTCCACCCTGCTGGTTAGACCTCAAGACACCCCTCCACGATGGCAAGATGAGATTGAAAGTTGATAAATTGATCAAACAAGACTAAGATAGGGGTTAGAATGATAAAATTTGAAGGTGAAATAATTAATTTGGAGGTGAGGTGGGTTATGACCTTCAAAAAGTCGGCCCTATCATGAAGAAGGAAGTGAGAAAGTCTGCCCTACCTTTGGTTGAAGAGGAACAAGTCAAGGAAAGTCTGCCAGAAGGTGAAAGGAGATGGTGGGTGGTGCATAGAATCACATAAAGTCCGCCCTCCTACAAAGACCAAATACATAAGATGAATGAAGTCCGCCTTGAGATGTATGTGCTGCACAAACTCAACAAAGTCCGCCTTCCTACTTGGGAAAGAAACTCACAAAGTCCGCCCTTGATTGGATATGAAGAAAGAAAATGGTGCACAAACTTAACTAAGTCCGCCCTGCTCATTGGGAAAACAATTGCTGAAGTCCGCCCAAGCTCAAAAATAGTGAGGAAATATCTTGGTGAATTCCGTTGGGCAAGAGGAAAGAATCACATGAAGTCCGCCCAGCTATCAAGTATTGAAGTTCGAACAAAGAATTAATTTTAGAAAGTTCCAAAATTTGGAAAGACACAGGGAAAGCATTTTTAGAAAGTTTTCAAATTAGAAGAAATTGAAGATTGAGTTCGAATCATGAACTCAAATCAAAATGGAAACTTTCTCAAGGAATTGAACTCAGACTAGAAACAAAATCAGAACTTTCCCCAAGTGACTGAGTTCAACTGAAATGAATTTAGAAACTTTCTCTTGCACTTTGAAGGACTAAAGACTAAAGTAGAAACAAAATTCAAGAGGATCTTCTTTGTTTCTAAATGAAGAATTCAAACTCTATACAAATACTTCATTCCTTCTTTCATTTCAACAGTTCGAGTTTGGAGAGCAAGATACTTGAAGAGGAGATTATTTCAGAGTTTCAGGAACAGTTCAAGGATTTTTCGAAGGCATTTACAAGAGGGAGAAGTGAAGGTTTTCACACCAAGCATCCTTTCTACTCATTTCTTGTCTAGATTTTGAAGGTGACAGGTATTCGAGGCAGATTGGTTAAGTTTTTCAATCTGGTTTTCAAATTTGGATGAAGTTTTCATGGAAAATGGAGCTGGTTTTCACAACTTAGTTTATTTTTCAGACATTTCCCTATATCCAAATCTGATTTTGACATTCATTTCACGAATTTTGGAACTGAGTTGTTTATTTTCAGAGCAATCAAAGACAGATTTTACTCCCGAACCTTCAAATTGGATTTTGTTTTCAAGGGTTTCTAAAATTCACCAAATAATTGAGAGCCCCACGAAAGATTGTGTGTTGATTTTTACTCCTGTGATAATGTCTTATTGGTCTGCAGGTTTAGTGTTGTTGTCGCAGTCGCAGTACTTTGTACCCTGCACTGTCCAGCGCTGTCCTCACTGTCCTCCGCTTTTGTTCCCTTTCTACTTGTGCTCGTCCATGTGGATACCCATGGGTATTTGAATGACTCCGTGGGACCACATAGGGTCACGACCCTATGTGGGACCACGGGGCCATTCGTGCCCCTCCACATTACCTTTAATAACACGGATTTAATAAGACTTGCTTCATGAATTTACTTAATAAATTTATATTAATATTAATGTTATTTATGTTATATTTACTTAGTTACATAATAATGTTATTAATTAAATATAGTAATAATTATTATTATCTAATCAATTTAACAATAATAATAATAAATAACATAATGATATATATTATTAAATGTTGAAGGCCTTAAGGCCAATTTAACATTTAATTTTATCCGACTGAAGCTATAAATCATCAAAACTCCCTCTTAGCCAGGGAGGATAAAAGATATTGGGAGCAATATTCATAAATCGTATGATGCTTATCTTAGGACCATAGTTTCAAGATGTGAATTGCCTCTGTCGGCGATTCTATTCACAAACTCTTGAGTGGATTGCCTCTGTCGATGATTCTATCCATAAACTCTTGTGTGGATTGCCTTTGTCGACGATTCTATCCACAAGCTCTTGTGTGGATTGCCTCAGTCGGCGATTCTATCCATGAGCTCTCAAGTGGATTGCCTTAGTCGGCGATTCTATCCACAAGCTCTTACATGGATTGCCTCTGTCGGCGATTCTATCCATGACCTCTTGTGTGGATTGCCTCAATCGGCGATTCTATCCACAATCTTGAGTTATTGTAAGATCGTCACCTTCCAATAACCTCAAAAAATACAAGTGGAAATCATTTGGAAGTCGTCACTTCCTTATGATTTACACAGGGCCCATAAAATAATTATTAATATTAATAATAATAATCAATATTTACAATTTTACCTCAGAAGTGCTCAATCTTTATTAGTAAGCTCCCTCTCAATCACAAGGTATCTTGAGTTTCTTCTAGAGAACATATTTTTCTGAACATACATCTGAATTTCCGACTTCAGCAAGGGAAGCTTGTAGTTTAAGTTTGAGAGGACAAGTTCTTGCAATATGGCCATATTCGTCACATATGAAACATTGTACTTTAGGGAAGTCTCTAGGCTTCTTGAATGATCGATTACCATATGTCTTTTTGTCCTTTTTCCTTTTCAAACTAGAGACTAGAACTTGAACATCTTCATCAACGGGTTTCATGATTCCTCTTGATATTAGGTTACACTCTTCTTGAATGCAGTCAGCTTTTAGTCTATCAAATTTGGGAACTTTGGATCGAGCACTAACTCCTTGTCTAAAGTTTTCCCATGAGATAGGGAGCCCATTTAGAGTTATCATAGTTAGCTCCTTATTATCATAAATGTGACCAATTGATGAGAGCTGGTTCCTTAATTCTGTTATCCTCATAAAATATGAAGTGATAGTCTCTTCTTTACTCATTTTAATATTAGAAAGTTGATTTTTAAGTGTGAGGATTCTGCTCGTGTTGTTAATCTCAAACATGTCTTTCAAGGCTTTGAACATGTCATATGCAGAATCTAACCTTGTAATGATAGGTAGTAGATGACTCTTTACTCCATCTACTAATAACTCCATTGCTTTAATATTGTTCTTTTCCCACTAACTCTGTTCGTCTTTTCCATCAGGTTTAGAAGGATTCTCTATTATTGTTTTTAACTCATTCTTCCTTAGTACCAACATCATTCGTAGTTTCCATGAATCATAGTTTGAGGCACCTTCAAGTCTGCCTTTGAATCTGATTCCATTCGTCATTTTAAAATACAAACTTTCAAGGAGATATCAATCGGATCTTAATCGGATCTTCCTTCAGGCGGTTAGGCTTTATAGAAGGAAACCTGGCTCTGATACCATGTTGATTTTTACTCCTGTGATAATGTCTTATTGGTCTGCAGGTTTAGTGTTGTTGTCACAGTCGCGGTACTTTGTACCTTGCACTGTCCTGCGCTGTCCTCATTGTCCTCCGCTTTTGTTCCTTTTCTACTTGTGCTCATCCATGTGGATACCCACGGGTATTTGAATGACTCCATGGGACCACATAGGGTCACGACCCTATGTGGGACCACAGGGCCATTCGTGCCCCTCCACATTACCTTTAATAACACGGATTTAATAAGACTTGCTTCATGAATTTACTTAATAAATTTATATTAATATTAATGTTATTTATGTTATTTATGTTATATTTACTTAGTTACATAATAATATTATTAATTAAATATAGTAATAATTATTATTATCTAATCAATTTAACAATAATAATAATAAATAACATAATGATATATATTATTAAATGTTGAAGGCCTTAAGGCCAATTTAACATTTAATTTTATCCGACTGAAGCTATAAATCATCAGCAATATGAATTTCAGACTTCAGTCAATGTCTAAGACCACTTCCTACTTGATTTAGTCTTCAGTTATAATAAGAACCAAAAAGGCATTTTCCTATATTTTAGATAACAGGAAAGCCAGTGACTAGTCTTGACCCTGACTAATTGGCATCCCCCTAATTGACTGCATCATCCTTAAATGCACACTACAAACCTGAATAAATTATACATGGCACACCCCACAGAGAAGTTACATCCATTGTGATTCCAAATTCTTCAAACATCTATGCTTCAAAAGATTAATGCTTCTATGCTTCAAACATCTCCACAGACATGTAAGACAAGTATTATTAAAACCAAACATTTCATCCACAAAACAGATCCAGTAATAATCACTTGTAGGCGAAAAATGCAAGCTACAAACCAACAATGACAAGATCCTTATTTAAGAGCTGAAGGAATATCAAGACCCTAAGTGTCTCACTAATTGTCTAACTGAAAAGGGTCTCTGTCCTGACCTCGGTCTTCTGTGTGCACAGAAGCAAAAACTTGGGAAAATAAGGAAAAATAAAAGAGATACTTTTGGAGTATAATGACTGAAAAAATAAGAAAAAATTGTTTGTAGGGTTGGGTTTGCTAGTGCTTGGTGATTTTTTTCTGAAGGAATAGTGTCTTTTGTTAAAAATAATATTTGAGGATATAATGCAGGGTCCTGACTCTTTGTATCAACCGCACAAAAGAGCTAGTCATTAATCATCCAAGTAGTTGTTACGTTTTGCAAAAAACACACATTCTTCTTAGGGGAAAACAATGCTACCACCTGAAACAAATGATAATACAGAATATCAGTTTAAATATAATCTAAGCTTACTGTATGATCTGAGTTGTTAGTTTTCTTAGTTCCATGTCAGACCCAGTAAAAAAAATAAGCAATTGCCAAAAAAATGTCCAGATTTAGCATAAAGCACTTGCCAACAATTCACCAACAAATCCCAATGTCTCAATCCCAGTGACAAATTGACAATGTTTCCATATAAGAGACTAAGTTATAGATCAGTATCTGTAATGTCAAGAGTTTCTTTCGTACATTACAAAACTAAAACTACTACCCATCCCAAAGTAGATGCACATCATATTGGCTAGGCTAGCCAACAAAACATACATGCAAACCAGACTTTTCCCCAACAAATCTATTGTCAATCTTTTGAAAAAGCTGTCATGTCTGTCAAACAAATTGGTAATTTTTACCTAATTGGAGCAATCACGGCACAATCGAATACCCATGGAGGTTTATTTATACTGCCCAAAGAGTGCATCCATGACACCCCGGTTGAACCGACCCATTTTCTTCATGTGCTTCCGAGCTTCCTTATCATCTGCAACAAAGCCCTTGTCCTTCAATTTCACAAGAAGCTGCTGAAGCTCATTCTCTTTCTTTGCCCTCAAATAAGAATCAACCACTGTGACATAAACAGCAGCATTAGGATTCCAGCCATTACTCAGCATTTCAAGTGTGTATTTCCCGGCATCCTCAAGCATTTTTGCCTGACAGAGCCCTTGGATGAGAACAGTGTAAGTGTAGGAATTGGGCCTGACCCCAGAAGCCTGCATTCTCATGTAACTCTTAAGACCTTCCTTGATTCTGCCAGCCTTGCAGTAAGCCTCTATGATTGCAGTATGCGAAACAACATCTGGCATTTTGCTATTGTCCTTCAATTAAGAAACAATACATGATTAGAAGTTGCAAAACTTTCACATTTGATATTCTAATATCGATGTAGTAAAACTATTTTTTCAATATCAATTCACATTGCGTAGGCAAATTTCGAGAATAATGACATTGTCCAGTATAAATTTGGGTAAATAGGATTTTTTCAGTACAAAATAGACAATTAGTAAAGCCAAATAGTAAGCACTAAAATTATCCATAAACATTCAGGTAAAAGTTTGGAAATTTTCAGAAAATTAACCAAGATCTTCAAAAAACTAACCAAGTGGCATATATCAGCAATTCAAATTTTCCTTAAATTTTATATAAGTAGCTAACTAGAGAAAACCTAGCAACTAAAATTTTCCCTTTGTTTTCAGAAAACGACTATCTAAGCAAAGCATTACCACTAGAGCTCCCAATTTTTATTGGAAAAATAACTAAAACTCTATCTAGTTTTTCACAAACTATCCATCCGACTAGTGATGAATATCAGCCACTAAAAGGTCAATACCAATGTTCAGGAAGAAGGTGAGATTTAGTGAATACTAGCCACTTAAAAAATACTAAATCTTTAAGGTATAGACTGTGGGAATGTTAAGTAAGAAAACGTTCCATGATTTTTAAGAAAAATTATCAATTGGAGAATGGTAATCATCATAATTATACTCCCATGAATCCCCAATAACTCTAGTCCCCAATTTAGCAATGAAAAACAAAAGGGACCACAGGGTGACCCTGGTTCAAATGGCTTCTACCACATCCTCCTCAAACTTGACCTAAAAATGTATGAATGCCCCCTTCTATTGAAAGAGCTCCGGAGTCTCCTCTAGTCAGAGGGAGTATCAATTCCCTAATGTCCCTCAACCTGAAGATCAGGATTATAAATGCCTTCATACCATCCAGTGGCAAAATTACCTCCCTGTAGCTTGAAAACTTTAGGCGGTGGTCTAACATAACAAGAGAAACAAAGTTTGGGGGAGAGCAAACCATTCAACTTCAGATAGCTCAGAGTGTGACCACCCTAATAACCATGAACGTCACGGGAATAAATAATCTTCTCCTCTACGACGGGAGAAAAAGCTTCCAAACTGGGATTTTCAAAGAAAAAAAAGAGAGGCAATCATTGTGATGATCCCCTACCTTCATTACACCGAAGAGGCTCATGGCCTCAGCCATGTATCCATCCTGCGAGAGCGCATCAAACATCTTGGCGGCCTGCTGAACAAAATTATCTTCCTTCATTTTGTGGAAAATCTCCGGGAGATTGGTGGGGTCCTCGGGCTCCTCAATGGCGGGCTTCTTGTTGAAGGGATCGTAAAATGGTTTTATCTGCGAGGCGTCTTTGGGTTTGGCGGCGGCGGCGGCAGCAGCCGCCTCCTTCTTCTTCCTCTCTTCCTCTTCTTCATCTTCATCTGGTTCACTGTCGTCGCCGGCATGAATTATTAGATGTCTGTGCTGCAATGGCATTGCAAATGGCATTACGGGGATTTGGGTTTTTTGAGTTTGCAGATTTCTAGGGCTAGAGTTTTGAAGTTGAGAGAATGCATATACAGAAGAGGTGACTGATTTGGATAAGTATTTGGATGAGATGAATAAGGAAAATAAACGAGGATGGAAGGAGTATATGCGCTTGCTGATTACAGAGGATGAGTTGCGGGCAAAGGGTAGATAGATCAGCATCTTCGTTCCAGAGCCCAATCACAGAAGAAAGTTTGGAGAATGTCGTTAGTGTCGATTCAAAAGCTGATATTTCACGACTTTGAGGGTTTATGTTCGGGTTTATCACGTTTGGGTCATGCAGTAAAGAGGTTTTGTTGTAGTTGGATTTAGGATTTTGACTCATAGCCACTGAATTGGGCATTGGTCGATTAGTTCAACCAGTTATTAGCTAGTATTTATATTTTTAATTAATTATAATTTTTTCCTTTATTTATTTTACCAAAGTAAAACATTCAAATCTTTTAATTAAATTATCTTAAAATTAATTATAATATTTTTATTTGTTAAAATTATCTTAAAATTAATTATAATATTTTTATTTGTTAAAATTATCTTAAAATTAATTATAATATTTTTATTTGTTAAAAAGTAGACCCTGTAAAATGCAAAACATCATTATCATGGATGGGATTTTCAAAAATGATTGGGAGGAAAAAATTATAAGATACTAGAAATTTTTCCATATTCATCCATGTCTATATCATCTCCTCCATGGCCCTTCTCTTTTCATGTGTAATTTGAAAGAATAGAATTTGTAAAATGTAAAACATCATCATCATGGATGGGATTTTGAAAATGGTTTCATTTGTGAAAGGAGGAAAAAATTGTATGTCGTCTCCTTCAACATCCTTCTATTCTCATGTGTAATTTGAAATAATATACTCTCTTTCTCTTTTAAGACTACCTACTCGTGATACTGTCATGTCCCATCTTTTTGCTAGATTAAAATAATAATAATAATAATAATAGACTTGTTTTGCAAATTAAATTGATTAATTTTTTATTCAATTTAAATGATTAAAATGTTAAAATAATGAAATATTTAATTTTAAATGATTGAAATGATATTTTTTAATGATAAAATAATGATGTATTTAGATTTTAATGAAAAATGATAATATTAATTATGTTACATTTACCATATACATGTATTGATTTCGAATTTAAGGGCTAACCTATTGACATTTGAATGAGTTTATGGTGCAGGAGCACCTAGTTCAGGAGGTTCCATGAGGTCAAGAGTGATGTCATGAGTAATTTCAATAATGTTTGAGTTTATAAGGTATATTTGAGTCATTGTAAATCATAATGTAAGGCTACGTAAGCCATTTTTCATAAATTGTCCAAAAGGTCCTCATGAGGTTGAAGTGTTCCAAGGTGTGTTAAAAGACCCAAATAAGGGTAATAAAGATGTAAAATGCATAAATGAGAAGTTCCAAATTGGTTAAAGGGTATTTATGAGAGTTCCAAAGGATGGGAATCACTGTTTAAATGATGTAATGTTGATCCAAACCAAAAAGAGAAAGAACGAGTACATTTTGATTGAAATTGGGAATTCAAAAACCTTTGTTTTGCAGTCCTAAAACAATTATTTTCTCTATTTCCAGGTCGTGTACAGCCATGTAAGGCCTGGAAATGGTGTATAATTATTATGAAAAGATAGGTCAATGAGTTAACTTTCTTTTGGCTCTGGTTTGGTGTTTTTTTATGAAGGAATGAATGAGTTATGTTAGTTTTTGTAAAAACAGCTTGTAAACCCTCATTTACAGAGGTGTGTGCAATGGTTTGATCATATTCCAAATTTTAACCATGGGAAAAATCTAAATCTTAGTTATTCTAAGAGTATATTCAAGGGGCTTTCAGATGGATTTGATTTCATATCAAATGGGTTTGTATTTTGGGAGATATTTGATGCCCTAGGCAGACTATACATGCACAATTCTTGTTTTTTTGTAACATCAAAACGGTCTCGATGCAGAGAGCATGACTCTTAACTCCACCGTTGGATTGTTCTAACTTTTGGATATGTTTTAGTAATCCTAGTTATCTACATCTCCACCGGAGAGATTTCAAAAATGTTGTTTGGTTTGAAATATGTGAATAATAGAATGCAGTGTATCAAAACTTTCACAACTGGGACAAATTTGGAAGGTAATTGGAAGCATGAATTGGATGGACTCATGATTGATTGGTATGAGTTTGTAAGGATATGATGAAAGTTTTAAGATTAATTGAAGGTTATTGATTGTATGTTTAAGTTTATGGAATGTAAAGGTTGTAAGTATATTTGATAAGATTGAGGAACCTATCATATTTGTTATTGATTCAATGATAAGGTGTGTTGTTACATGAGAAATGCCTCTAAAATGTTGTTCAGATGATTGGATTAGCATGATCTTTGATGTTTGGTTGGTTTTCCATGATGCTCTACATCAAATTGGTATCATAGCTAGAAGAGCCCAAGGGTGTGGGTAGAGCGCCGAAGGAGGCAATCCACACCAGGACCTAGCCCAAGAAGATTTGAAATTTTGCATTGCTAGTGTGTTTAGTTGCAGGTGTTAATCCATCTAACTGCAGAGAAGCTTTTGGAACAAGTTAGGGTAGAACCTCGTTGCTGGTTGCCAAGAGACTAGGGAGAGAGGCGAAAGAGACTCCTAGGTGAGGCAAAGGAAGTGTAAGTTTGTGTGTGTGCAGTAGGAGAGGTGGATGCCTGAGGAACACCTTGAGTTGCAGCCATTGGATACTCCATGGATGGGAGTAGTTGAGAGGTTGAACAGTTTGTGTCCTTTTGGAGATGTTGATTGCAGTAGAGCCATGAGAATGGTGATAAGATGAAGAGGAAAAGACAAAGATGAAGGTGATGATTTTGATCCAAGACACTAATTTGTTTTCTTGCAAGTTGATGGTCCCTATGTTTCCAAGGGACTTGGAAAGATTTCAAGGTCGGCATTATGGTGCAGGAGCACCCAGTTTCAGGAGGTTCCATGAGGTCAAGAGTGATGTCATGAGTAATTTCAATAATGTTTGAGTTTATAAAGTCTATTTCAGTCATTGTAAATCATAATGTAAGGCTATGTAAGCCATTTTTCATAAATTGTCCAAAAGGTCCTCATGAGGTTGAAGTGTTCAAAAGTGTGTTAAAAGACCCAAATAAGGGTAATAAGGATGTCAAATGCATAAATGAGAAGTTCCAAATTGGTTAAAGGGTAGTTATGAGAGTTCCAAAGGATGGGAATCACTTTTTAAATGATGTAATGTAGATCCAAACTGAAAACAGAAAGGAGTACATTTTGATTGAAATTGGGAGTTCAAAAACCTTTGTTTTGTAGTCCTAAAACAATTATTTTCTCTATTTCCAGACCTTGTACGGCCATGTAAGGCTTGGAAATGGTGTATAATTATTATGAAAAGTTAGGGCAATGAGTTAACTTTCTTTTGGCTTTGGTTTGGTCTTTTTTTATGAACGAATGAATGAGTTATGTTAGTTTTTGTAAAAACAATTTGTAAACCCTCATTTACAGAGGTGTGTGCAATGGTTTGATCATATTCCAAATTTTAACCATGGGAAAAATCTAAATATTAGTTATTATGGGAGTGTATTCAAGGGTCTTTCAGATGGATTTGATTCATATCAAATGGGTTTGTATTTTGGGAGATATTTGATGCCCTAGACGGACTGTACATGCACAATTCTTGTTTTTCTATAATAGTCGAAATGGTCTCGGTGTAGAGAGCATAACTATTAATTCCACCGTTGGATGGTTCTAAATTTTGGATATGTTTTATTAATCCTAGTTATCTACATCTCCACCGGAAAGATTTCAAAAATATTGTTTGGTTTGAAAGATGTGAATAACAGAATGCGGGGTATCAAAACTGTCACAACTGGGACATATTTGGAAGGTGATTGGAAGCATGAATTGGATGGACTCATGATTGATTGGTATGAGCTTGTAAGGATATGATGAAAGTTATATGTTTGATTCAATTTTCTTGATTGAATGTTTTAAGTTTATGTAATGTAAAGGTTGTAAGTATATTTGATAAGATCGAGGAACCTATCATATTTGTTATTGATTCAATGATAAGGTTTGTTGTTACATCAGAAATGCCTCTAAAATGTTGTTCAGATGATTGGATCAGCATGATACTTGATGGTTGGTTGGTTTTCTATGATACTCTGCATCAAATTGGTATCAAAGCTAGAAGAGCCTGGGTGTGTGGGTAGAACGTCAAAGGAGACAATCCACACCAGGACCTATCCCAAGAAGATTTGAAATTTTTGTGTTGCTAGTGTGTTTGGTTGCAGACCTGTTAATCCATCTAACTACAAAGAAGGTTTTGGAACAGGTTAGGGAAGAACCTGGTTGTTGGTTTCAAGGAGACTAGTGAGAGAGGAGAAAGAGACTCCTAGGTGAGGCAAAGAAAGTGTGAGTTTGTGTGTGTGTAGTAGGAGAGGTGGATGCATGAGGAACACCTTGAGTTGCATCCATTGGATACTCCATGGATGGGATTAGTTGAGAGGTTGGATAGTTTGTGTCCTTTTAGAGATGTTGATTGCAGTAGAGGCATGAGAATGGTGATAAGATGAAGAGGCAAAGACAAAGATGAAGGTGATGATTTTGATCCAAGACACTAACTTTTTTTCTTGTAGTTTGATGGTCCCTATGTTTCCAAGGGACTTGGAAGGATTTCAAGGTCGGCATTATTGTGCAGGAGCACCTAGTTTCAGGAGGTTCCATGAGGTCAAGAGTGATGTCATGAGTAATTTTAATAATGTTTGAGTTTATAAGGTCTATTTGAGTCATTATAAATCATAATGTAAGGCTATGTAAGCCATTTTTCATAAATTGTCCAAAAGGTCCTCATGAGGTTGAAGTGTTCCAAAGTGTGTTACAAAACCCAAATAAGGGTAATAAGGATGTAAAATGCATAAATGAGAAGTTCCAAATTGGTTAAAGGGTAGTTATGAGAGTTCCAAAGGATTGGAATCACTTTTTAAATGATGTAATGTTGATCCAAATCGAAAAGAGAAAGAAGGAGTACATTTTGATTGAAATTGGGAATTCAAAAACCTTTGTTTTGTAGTTGTAAAACAATTATTTTCTCTAATTCCAGAACTTTTATGGCCATGTAAGGCCTGGAAATGGTGTATAATTATTATGAAAAGTTAGGGCAATGAGTTAACTTTATTTTGGCTTTGGTTTGGTGTTTTTTTATGAATGAATGAATGAGTTATGTTAGTTTATGTAAAAACAATTTGTAAACCCTCATTTACAGAGGTGTGTGCAATGGTTTGATCATATTCCAAATTTTAACCATGGGAAAAATCTAAATCTTAGTTATTTTGAGAGTATATTGAAGGGGCTTTCATATGGATTTGATTTCATATCAAATGGGTTTGTATTTTGGGAGATATTTGATGCCCTAGGCGGACTGTACATGCACAATTCTTGTTTTTTTATAATAGTCAAAACAATCTCAGTGCAAAGAGCATACCTCTTAACTCCACCGTTGGATTTTTCTAAATTTTGGATATGGTTTAGTAATCCTAGTTATCTACATCTCCACCGGAGAGATTTCAAAAATGTTTTTTGTTTTGAAATATGTGAATAACAGAACGCAGGGTATCAAAACTGTCACAACTGGGACATATTTGGAAGGTGATTCGAAGCATGAATGGGATGGACTCATGATTGATTGGTATGAGTTCATAAGGATATGATGAAAGTTTCATGATTAATTTAAGGTTATTTATTGTATGTTTAAGTTTAGGGAATGTAAAGGTTGTAAGTATCTTTGATAAGATTGAGGAACCTGTCATATTTGTTATTGATTCAATGAGAAGGTGTGTTGTTACATGAGAAATGCCTCTAAAATATTGTTCAGAAGCATGATCCTTGATGGTTGGTTGGTTTTTCATGATGTTTTGCATCAAATTGGTATCATAGCTAGAAGAGCCTGAGTGTGTGGGTAGAGCGCCAAAGGAGGCAATCCACACCAGGACCTAGCCTAAGAAGTTTTGAAATTTTGTGTTGCTATTGTGTTTGGTTGCAGGTGTTAATCCATCTAACTGCAGAGAAGGTTTTGGAACAAGTTAGGGAAGAACCTGGTTGCTAGTTGCCAAGAGACTAGGGAGAGAGGAGAAAGAGACTCCTAGGCGAGGCAACGAAAGTGTGAGTTTGTGTGTGTGCAGTAGGAGAGGTGGATGCCTGAGGAACACGTTGAGTTGTAACCATTGGATACTTAATGGATGAGAGTAGTTGAGAGGTTGGACAGTTTGTGTCCTTTTGGAGATGTTGATTACATTAGAGGCATGAGAATGGTGATAATATGAAGAGGCAAAGACAAAGATAAAGGTGATGATTGTGATCCAAGACAGTAATTTATTTTTTTGCAGGTTCATGATCCCTATGTTTCCAAGGGACTTGGAAAGATTTCAAGGTCGATGGTATGGTGCAGGAGCACCTAGTTTCACGATGTTCCATGACGTCAAGAGTGATGTCATGAGTAATTTCAATAATGTTTAAGTTTATAAGGTCTATTTGAGTCATTGTAAATCATAATGTAAGGCTATGTAAGCCATAATTCATAAATTGTCCAAAAGGTCCTCATGAGGTTAAAGTGTTCCAAAGTGTGTTAAAAGACCTAAATAAGGGTATAAGGATGTAAAATGCATAAATGAGAAGTTCCAAATTGGTTAAAGGGTAGTTATGAGAGTTCCAAAGGATGGGAATCACTATTTAAATGATGTAATGTTGATCCAAACCAAAAAGAGAAAGGAGTACATTTTGATTGAAATTGGGAACTCAAAAACCTTTGTTTTGCAGTCCTAAAAAAATTATTTTCTCTATTTACAGACATTATACGGCCCCTATAAATGGTGTATAATTATTATAAAAAGTTAGGGCAATGAGTTAACTTTCTTTTGGCTCTAGTTTGGTGTTTTTTTATGAATGAATGAATGAGTTATGTTAGTTTTTGTAAAAACAGTTTGTAAACCGTCATTTACAGAGGTGTGTGCAATGGTTTGATCATATTCCAAATTTTAACCATTGGAAAAATCTAAATATTAGTTATTCTGAGAGTATATTCAAGGGTCTTTCAGATTGATTTGATTTCATATCAAATGGGTTTGTATTTTGGGAGATATTTGATGCCCTAGGCGGACTGTACATGCACAATTCTTGTTTTTTTGTAACAGTCAAAATGGTCTCAGTGCAGAGAGCATAACACTTAACTCCACCATTGGATTGTTCTAAATTTTTGATATGTTTTATTAATCCTAGTTATCTACATCTCCATCGGAGAGATTTTAAAAACATTTTTTGGTTTGAAATATGTGAATAACAGAATGCAGGGTATCAAAACTGTCACTATTGGGACAGATTTGGAAGGTGATTGGAAGCATGAATTGGATGGACTCATGATTTATTGGTATGAGTTTGTAAAGATATGATGAAATTTTTATGATTAATTGAATTTGATTGATTGAATATTATAATTTTATGGAATGTAAAGGTTGTAAGTATCTTTGATAAGATTGAGGAACCTATCATGTTTGTTATTGATTCGATGATAAAGTTTGTTGTTACATGAGAAATGCCTCTAAAATGTTGTTCAGATGATTGGATCAACATGATACTTGATGGTTGGTTGGTTTTACATGATGCTCTGCATCAAATTGGTATCAAAGCTAGAAGAGCTTGAGTGTGTGGGTAGAGCGTCGAAGGAGGCAATCCACACCAGGACCTAGCCCAAGAAGATTTGAAATTTTGTGTTGCTAGTGTGTTTGGTTGCAGGTATTAATCCATCTAACTACAGAGAAGGTTTTGGAATAGGTTAGGGAAGAACCTGGTTGTTGGTTGCCAAGAGACTAGGGAGAGAGGAGAAAGAGACTCCTAGGTTAGGCAAAGTAAGTGTGAGTTTGTGTGTGTGCAGTAGGAGAGGTGGATGCCTGAGGAACACCTTGAGTTGCAGCCATTGGATACTCCATGGATGGGAGTAGTTGAGAGGTTGGACAGTTTGTGTCCTTTTGGAGATGTTGATTGCAGCAGAGGCATGAGAATGGTGATATTATGAAGAGGCAAAGATAAAGATGAAGGTGATGATTTTGATCCAAGACACTAATTTGTTTTCTTGTAGGTTGATGGTCCCTATGTTTCCAAGGGACTTGGAAAGATTTCAAGGTGGGCAGTATGGTGCAAGAGCACCTAGTTTCAGGAGGTTCCATGAGGTCAAGAGTGATATCATGAGTAATTTAAATAATGTTTGAGTTTATAAGGTCTATTTGAGTCATTGTAAATCATAATGTAAGGCTATGTAAGCCATTTTTCATAAATTGTCCAAAAGGTCCTCGTGAGTTTGAATGTTTCAAAGTGTGTTAAAAGACCCAAATAAGGGTAATAAGGATGTCAAATGCATAAATGTGAAGTTCCAAATTGGTTAAAGGGTAGTTATGAGAGTTCCAAAGGATGGTAATCACTATTTAAATGATGTAATGTTGATCCAAACCGAAAAGAACAAGGAGTACATTTTGATTGAAATTGGGAATTCGAAAACCTTTGTTTTGCAGCCCTAAAACAATTATTTTATCTATTTCTAGACCTCGTACGATCATGTAAGGCCTGAAAATGGTGTATAATTATTATGAAAAGTTAGGACAATGAGCTAACTTTATTTTGGCTTTGGTTTGGTGTTTTTTTATGAATGAATGAATGAGTTATGTTAGTTTATGTAAAAACAATTTGTAAACCCTCATTTACAGAGGTGTGTGCAATGGTTTGATCATATTCCAAATTTTAACCATGGGAAAAATCTAAATCTTAGTTATTCTGAGAGTATATTGAAGGGGCTTTCATATGGATTTGATTTCATGTCAAATGGGTTTGTATTTTGGGAGATATTTGATGCCCTAGGCAGACTACGAAGAGGGGAAAATAGATTTAAAGGTCAAATGATCAAAACATAACGAATTAAACATGCAGAATGCTAAAATATCATTAAAAGACCATTTCACCTTGCTATTTTACCTTCTCCTTCGGATTGAGCTTGATGAAGTGAAGGCGCCCCTTGATAATACTCCACTTGATGTGCTCATTTGATTGTTGGATGTGGATGGCTCTCCAATGTTGTGCACAAATGGAATGGATTTGAAAAATGATAAGGATGAGATGATCAAGTTGCTAAGATGATTTCCTGGACTCAAAAGGGCAGCATAAGCTTACTGGATTTCAAGATGTTCTGAATGAAGGGATGGAACCCTATTTTATAGGAAGAGGAGAGGAAAACAAATGGCTAGGATGAATTCAAGATGAAGGGCTAAGATTTACTTATGAGCTCACACAAGATCCAAGAGAGGGTGTAGAGACCAAGAAATATGCCTTAAAAGCATTTTGTATCTCCACACTCCACAAGATGCATTGGAGGAATTAAAAATTCTCCAAAAAAGGATATCATGGGGATTGGAGGAATAAAAAAGAAGCTCAATCCGAAGGAGAAGGTAAAATAGCAAGGTGAAATAGTCTTTAATGATATTTTAGCATTCTGCATGTTTATTTCGTTGTGTTTTGATCATTTGACCTTCAAATCTGTTTTCCCCTCTTCATTTTGGCACGCCCGGTGGGACCCACGTCCCTAAGAACTAATGTTTTTTTAGGTTTTTGTGAGTTGTGAGACGCAGGTTCCAGAATAGCACGACTGTAGAAAAAAAAATCTTTTTTTTTGCAGGTTCCAGAATAGTGGCTCTGTATTTCTACGCAACAGCTTCTTTTCTGTTTTTGTTGCGTTTTTGTTTTTGTTCTTTTTCTGTTTCTGTTTCAATTTTAGCACGATAGCTCTGCGATTAGCATGAACATTTTTGTGGGAATTTGAATTCCTGTTATTTGATCTGTTAGTTGCTCTGTTATCTGCTCTGTTTAATTATAATCTGCTCTGTTTAATTATAATCTGTGTGAAAGTAGGAGAGTATGCTCTTGTCTATATAGACAAGAGCATACTCTCCTATTTTCACACTTTCCTACGGTCAAAGCATACAATCGCGCTAAATAGAATAGAAAAGTGAAAGGTCTGGATTTCTGATTGTCTATATAGACAAGAGCATACTCTCCTACTTTCACACAGATTATAATTAAATAGAGTAGATAACAAAGCAAATAACAGATCGGATAACAAGAATTCAAATTCCCACAAAAACGCTCGCACTAATCGCAGAGCTATCATGCTGAAACAGAAACAGAAACAGAAAAAAAACAAAAACAAAAATGCAACAGAAACAGAAAAGAAGCTGTTGCATAGAAATATAGAGCCGCTATTCTGGAACCTGTAAAAAAATAGATTTTTTTTTTCTGCAGTCACGCTATTCTGGAACCTGCGTCTCACAACTCACAAAACCTAAAAAAAACATTAATTCTTAAGGATGTGGGTCCCACCGGGCATGCCAAAATGAAGAGGGAAAAACATATTTGAAGGTCAAATGATCAAAACATAATGAAATAAACATGCAGAATGTTAAACTATCATTAAAAGACCATTTCACCTTGCTATTTTACCTTCTCCTTCGGATTGAGCTTGATGAAGTGAAGACACCCCTTGATAATGCTCCACTTGATGTGCTCCTTTGATTGCTGGATGTGGATGGCTCTCCAATGTTGTGCACAAATGGAATGGATTTGAAAAATGATAAGGATGAGATGATCAAGTTGCCAAGATGATTTCTTGGGCTCAAAAGGGCAGCATAAACTTACTAGATTTCAAGATGTTCAGAATGAAGGGATGGAGCCTTATTTTATAGGAAAAGGAGAGGAAAACGAATGGCTAGGATGAATTCGAGATGAAGGGCTAAGATTTACTTGTGAGCTCACACAAGGTCCAAGAGAGGGTGTGGAGACCAAGAAATATGCCTTAAAGGCATTTCGTATCTCCACACTCCACAAGATGCATTGGAGGAATTAAAAATTCTCCAAAAAAGGATATCATGGGGATTGGAGGAATAAAAATGAATTAAAAATTCTTTGGGAGAGGGGATGCCTAGAGGAATGTGTGATTTCGAAAATCTTACATTCACCTAGGAAAAGAGCATTTAAAGCTAGTGGTTGGATGAAAAAGATAAAGAGTTGACTTTGTGGCTAATCATGATGATTAACCATTAACGACTCATTAGGATGGGGATTAGAGGAAATGTTAGGTGGGATTAATATTTGTAGGAGAATTTGACTAGGAGAGAGAATGAGTGGAGGGAATAAAAAATTAGAAGAATAATGTTAAGTGAGTTTAGGGAGTATCTAGAAGAATGAATTAAGAAGATGATTTGTAGGAATCGTGTAGGTTAACTAATTAATTGAAATTAATTAGCTAAGAGGAAGATTTGTGAGGATTTGATTTTTTAGAAGAATAAAGAAAGGGATTTAAATAAATCAATCACATGCTATAGTGACAATATTAATTATATTTAATTAATATTGAAAGGAATTTGAATTAACATTATTAATTAATTAATTATGTGAGGAATTAAAAATAATTAAAATAATTATTTTTAAGTGTCTATAGACTGTACATGCACAATTCTTGTTTTTTTTGTAACAGTCAAAACGGTCTCGGTGTAGAGAGCATAACTCTTAACTCCACCATTGGATTGTTCTAAATTTTGGATATGTTTTAGTAATCCTAGTTAGCTACATCTCCACCGTAAAGATTTCATAAACAATGTTTTTTTTGAAATATGTGAATAATAGAATGCAAGGTATTAAAACTGTCACAACTGGGACAAATTTGGAAGGTGATTGGAAGCATGAATTGGATGGACTCATGATTGATTGGTATGCGATTGTAAGGATATGATGAATTTTTTTTTATTAATTTAAGGTTATTGATTGAATGTTTAAGTTTATGGAATGTAAAGGTTGTAAGTATATTTGATAAGATTGAGGAACCTATCATATTTGTTATTGATTCAATGATAAGGTGTGTTGTTACATGAGAAATGCCTCTAAAATGTTATTCAGATGATTGGATCAGCATGATCCTTGATGGTTGGTTGGTTTTACATGATGCTATGCATCAAATTGGTATCAGAACTAGAAGAGCCTGAGTGTGTGGGTAGAACGTTGAAGGAGGCAATCCACACCAGGACCTAGCCCAAGAAGATTTGAAATTTTGTGTTGCTAGTGTGTTTGGTTACAGGTGTTAATCCATCTAACTGCAGAGAAGGTTTTGGAACAGGTTAGGGAAGAACCTGGTTGTTGGTTTCCAAGAGACTAGGGAGAGAGGAGAAATAGACTCCTAGGTGAGGCAAATAAAGTGTGAGTTTGTGTGTGTGTAGTAGGAGAGGTGGATGCCTAAGGAACACCTTGAGTTGCAGCCATTGGATACTCCATGGATGGGATTAGTTGAGAGGTTGGATAGTTTGTGTCCTTTTTGAGATGTTGATTGCAGCAGAGGCATGAGAATGGTGATAAGATGAAGAGGCAAAGACAAAGATGAAGGTGATGATTTTGATCCAAGACACTAACTTTTTTTCTTGCAAGTTGATGGTCCCTATGTTTCCAAGGGACTTGGAAAGATTTCAAGGTCGACAGTATGGTGCAGGAGCACCTGGTTTCAAGAGGTTCCATGAGGTCAAGAGTGATGTCATGAGTAATTTCAATAATGTTTGAGTTTATAAGGTCTATTTGAGTCATTATAAATCATAATGTAAGGCTATGTAAGCATTTTTCATAAATTGTCCAAAAGGTCCTCATGAGGTTGAAGTGTTCTAAAGTGTGTTAAAAGACCCAAATAAGGGTAATAAGGATGTAAAATGCATAAATGAGAAGTTCCAAATTGGTTAAAGGGTAGTTATGAGAGTTCAAAAGGATTGGAATCACTATTTAAATGATATAATATTGATCCAAACCGAAAAGAGAAAGGAGTACATTTTGATTGAAATTGGGAATTCAAAAACCTTTGTTTTGCAGTTGTAAAACAATTATTTTCTTTATTTCCAGACGTTGTACGACCATGTAAGGCTTGGAAATGGTGTATAATTATTATGAAAAGTTAGGGAAATGAGTTAAATTTATTTTGGCTTTGGTTTGGTGTTTTTTTATGAAGGAATGAATGAGTTATGCTAGTTTATGTAAAAACAGTTTGTAAACCCTCATTTACAGAGGTGTGTGCAATGGTTTGATCATATTCCAAATTTTAACCATGGGAAAAATCTAAATCTTAGTTATTCTAAGAGTATATTCAAGGGGCTTTCAGATGGATTTGATTTCATATCAAATGGGTTTGTATTTTGGGAGATATTTGATGCCCTAGGCGGACTATACATGCACAATTCTTGTTTTTCTGTAACAGTCAAAACGGTCTTGGTGCAGAGAGCATAACTCTTAACTCCATCGTTGGATTGTTCTAAATTTTCGATATGTTTTAGTAATCCTAGTTATCTACATCGCCATAGGAGAGATTTTAAACATGTTGTTTGGTTTGAAATATGTGAATAACAGAATGCAGGGTATCAAAACTGTCACTATTGGGATAGATTTGGAAGGTGATTGGAAGCATGAATTGGATGGACTCATGATTGATTGGTATGAGTTTGTAAGGATATGATGAAAGTTTTATGATTAATTGAAGTTTATTGATTGAATTTTTCAAGTTTATGGAATGTAAAGGTTATAAGTATCTTTGATAAGATTGAGGAACCTATCATATTTGTTATTGATTCAATGATAAGGTGTGTTGTTACATGAGAAATGCCTCTAAAATGTTGTTCAGATGATTGGATCAACATGATACTTGATGGTTGGTTGGTTTTCTATGATGCTCTGCATCAGTTTAATTGGATGCAAGATTAGTAAAAGATGAGAACATGGTCGTGGAGAGGAGTCTAGCCATTTGGTAAAGAATGGATAGGATTGAAGCCACCACACAAACCACATAGATCATATAGAAATTGCATTTAAACAAAAATGAATGTTTTCTATGTGATCAATGATGTTTGCTTATGATTGTTATTATGTTAAAATGAGAAATGAGATTTCATTAACTTGTCTTCTACATGACTAAGTATATCATTATTTTTATGACAAGGATGTTTTGACCAGCTTGCTATGGATATTTTTCATTATTTTCATGCGTCATATGCACATGGTAGGAAAAAAAAAACACTTACAATAAATATATATAAATTTGACTATATCGTCATATGCATACATAGGGTATGGACATGTGTATATACCTATTCTTATGTACACATATGAACATGCACTACGAACATATATGACAATATAGGCACATTTATATATGTTATCATAGGAGCTTTATTATGCATATTATATCAAAACATCAATTTCTCCATGAAGCTAATTTGTTTTAAAATGAAGACAATGATATTGCAACATATATGTAATTATAACAAATGTTATTTGTGGTCTTCAATGCCATGTCCACTAATGCTAAATAGAAATTATGTTGAGTCGATTATCTTACTCGCGGCTAGTAAGGGTGAATCTTTTAAATAGAAATAATGCATATCAATGTGAATGGTGTTGGATGTTTGAGGAGATTGCTGCAAATGTGTGCCTTAATGATATCAAAGAGATGTGTTGCCATTGATGTTAACATATTTCTCTGTCTATGACAGTAAGTTAATTTGTTCAACATGTTGATGATAAGAGTTTGCAGATTAAAAGGTTTGTAGAGGATTGTGTATAGATGATTCAATATAATTTTCAATGGCCCGCATGAAGATTTGAGTGAGTTATGGTTATAAGTGTTATGGTTGGTTTTTTAGTTGTTTAGTGGTGATAAAATGTCTGTAATTTGATTTGCATTGCTCCACATTGTAATACATTGATCTACAGATTTGGAGGAATATTTGGGATGTTGATGCGTGTCTTCAATTCAAGTGGTTCATGGTTTAGTGCTCTGCAAGTGATTTTTCCAGGTTGACAGTCATTGCAGTTAGTGTTCTTGAAGTTCGGTATAATGATGATGTGATTCTAGTAATTTGAGTTGTTGCGGATGTTGCGGTGGTAATTCGTGATGCTTTTGGATGTTTCTAGATCATGTGTCTTTTATGTTGGTGGTCTGCATTGATCATTATGTGCGTAATTGATGCTTTTCTTTGATATGTTGGTGTTATTTATTGTTTTGGCTGACCAGATGCTTGTAGCATGTTGCAGATGTTTGATGCATACTTCTTGGAGGTGTTTTGCATTCGAGGTGTGTGATATGGGTTCGTGCTTTGTCTTAGCCGACATTGATTGGTTCGCATATGATATTGTAGCATGTGTGATTATATTTTGTAATTAGGTGATGTGTGTTGAGCTGACCTTGAGAAGAGTTGATGTTGTGTATAAATATATGTGATATCTTTTGTAATTGAGTGTGGTATGGAGAGGTGATGTGTATGGATGAGAACTAAATGCATGAGTGAATAATGTATTAATCTTTCGAAGGCAGAGAAGATTGAAGAAGAAGTTGTGCTTAATCGGAACCGTAACCAAGCATTACGAGATGCTATTATTCATTTCATGATCTTCCAAATGTGATCTGAATCTGTTTGTAAGACTGTGAGTCTTCCCTGGGTTTTAGCCCTTTGTTATTTTTGAGCACTGAGCTCTAGGCAATGTGCTTGAATGCATGTGTATTCCCCATTGTAATATTTCATATACTTTTAATAAAGTATCATCATATTGTGGGTAGGTTCCCACCATAGTTTTTCCCTTGACCAAGTTTTCCACGTAAAAAATCTTGGTGTTTATGTGTGTTCATGTTGTGTTGTTGATTTATTCTTTCATGCTTAATAATCAAATCTAAGAATAAGTTTAATTTGTGCAAGTTTGTGAAACAACTGATTCACCCCCCTCCTCTCAGCTATCTGCCCCGTATCAATCCTATTTCATCAATTGGTATCAGAGCAATATCCATTATGGCGTCTTACAAGAAGGACAACTTCACCTTTCTCATTTATTTGATTTCAGAAGAACCATTTAGTTCTTATTACATTTTTATCTTTAGGTCTAGAAACAATCAGAGATTTGATGGAACTAACTACTCTCTTTGGAAGATCCGCATGGAGTGTCATCTGAGATGCATTGGTGAATCTTACTAGATTATTACAAAGAACAAGTATACTATTCCTACAAATGGACCTTCTACTCCAGATGAGATAAAGAAAGCTGAATGTAATATTAGGGCTAAGGAAGCATTATTGGGTGCCTTAACAAATTCTCAAATGACTAATGTTATGGAATTGCAGACTGCTCATGAGATCCGTAAGAAGTTGGAAACTGTGTATGAAGGAGACAACAATGTAAAGATTGCTAAGTTGTGGAGCTTAAAGGAAAAGTATGAGATGTTGAGGATGGGTGAAGATAAGAACATTATTGTTTTTATGCAGAAAGTGAATGAACTAGTGTGTGATATCAGATGTGTTGGTGGAAAGTTGGAAGAATCAAAGATTGTTGCTAAAGTGCTCAGGTCCTTACTTGTATTCTATAAACACAAAGTTGTTTCTATTGAGGAGATCCAAACCGTGACAGATGTAACCAGAGACATGCTAATTGGTAAGCTATCAACCTTTGAATTAAGTGATTTTGGTGACTCCCTTCCTAAAGTAGAATCTATGTTCAAAGCCACTATTTCCAAAAAGGATAAGCAGAGATATGATCTAGAAGAAAGTTATTCTAGGAGGATGTCAAGATATGAGAAAGAGACGAAGGAAATAGAAGAGGAAGAGCGAGAGCTTGAGGAGCTTGAAGCACTGATTGCCAAGAGATTACCTAAAGGAGTCAGTAAGTATGAAGGAAAATTGCCTCTTAAATGTTTTTCATGTAATAAGATAGGACACTTTGCCTCAAGATACTGGAAAGAGTTCCTAAGAAAACTTACAAGCCTAAATTTCAAAAGAGATGTTATTATGTTGTTAATGAAGGTATTTCAAATGATGAATCGGATAAAGGAAATACAAGTGATAATGAATGGGTGTTTATTGCTATCAAGGAAGATGATCCAATACCTACTAATTCTACTAGCTGCATGAATATGGAAAGAGATTTGGCTCCACAGGTTGAAGAGAAAGGTGAATGGGTAATAGACAACAGATACTCTCATCATATGACATGTGATAAGAGTAATTTTGTGAGCTTGGAAAAGTATGAAGGTGGACTTGTGAAATTTGGAGATGACAAAGCTAGTATAATCCATGGAAGAGGTTCTATTTCTCTTGATGGTAAGCACAATACTAATGATGTCTTTTATGTGGAGGGCCTAAAGCATAATCTTTTGAGTGTTGAACAGATGGTTGACAAGGGTTATGATCTTCAGTTCAAGAATGGGAAGCGTAAAATCTTGGGTAGCTCCGGAATAGAGATTGCATCAGGTACAAAGACTAAAGGCAATATCTTTCACTTGAATAGATTCGGTAAAAGATGTTTGATTGCTCAAGCTGATGAAAGTTGGTTGTGGCATAGGAGGATGTCATGTAAATTTTGGTAGCATTGTTAAGATAAGTTCTACTCAAGCTATGAGAGATCTTCTTAAGTTGATGAAACCTGCTAACCCTATGTGCAAAGAATGCCAGTTGGAGAAACAAACCAAAATATCTTTCAAAAGTATTGAAACATTTTTTTAATGGATTGTTAGATCTTGTGTATACTAATTTGTGTGGACCTTCTAGAGTGAGAATCTTGCAAGGAGATAGATATTTCATGTTGTTGATTGATGATCATTCAAGAATGATGTGGGTTACTTTCTTAAGGGAGAAATCTAAAGCTTTAGAGAAGTTCAAGATTTTCAGAGCTATGGTTGAGACTGAGACATGTCTAAAGGTGAAGTGTCTGAGATCTGACAGAAGTGGAGAATTTATTTTTGGTGAGTTTAATGCATACTATGAAGAGCATGGGATAAGAAGACAGTTGTTTGCTCCGAGAACCCCTCAACAAAATGGTGTCATGGAAAGGAAAAACAAAACCATTCAGGAATTTGTTAGGAATATGATGTTGCAAGGAAATGTTCAACATGTTTATTGGAGAGAAGTTGTGAGTACTGCAGTGTGCGCTCTTAACAAGGTGCATATCAAAGGTGATACCGGTAAGACTCCTTATGAATTATGGTTTGGTCAATGCTCCTACTATTAAATATGTCATAATTTTTGGAAGTAAATGCTATATCAAAAGAGATGAAGATTTAGGAAAGTTTGATGCTAGATGTGATGAAGGAATATTTCTTGGTTATTCTAACAAAAGCAAGGCCTACCAGTGTTATAATAAGAAATTGAGAAATATAGTTGAGATTGTTAATGTCATAGTTGATGAAAGCAATGAGAGACAAATTAGACCTTGCAAATATGATTCAGATGATCAGAGTGACAGTGCAAACCAAGAGAAGGAACTGCAAAACCAGAATCAAGTTTAGATCATTCCCCTAAATCCAATAAATCAAGGTGAAGGAACTAGTGCAAGTGCAGAAGAGAGAACTCAAGAGTCTGAAAAATCAAGAAAATCTTAAGACTCCTATGTAAGGTTGAATAATTCTGAAAATCAAATTATAGGAGATAGAAATAAAGGTGTTCAAACGAGGAGAAGAATTGCAAAAGATCAAGTTGAGTATTGTTTGATTTCTAAGATTGAACCTAAAGATGTGAATGAAGCTTGTAAAGATGAACATTGGGTAAAATCGATGGAAGAAGAATTGAATCATATTGAAAAAAATAATACATGGATCCTTGTTCCCAGACCTAAAGATAAAAATGTAATAAGAACTTGATGCTCTGCAAAAAGGATTAGAAAATTTGTTTGATGGCAACACACACAAGAGCATAAGAAACAAATGTTAGTGTTAGCAACAAAAGAATATCCTAAACATGCATATCAAGAGAGATATTAAGCATGAAATAGAAACCATACAAACATAGAATAGATAAACTATACTCCTCCAAATGCTAATCAAGATGCTCATAGTTGCTCCTCCCTTATTCCTCTCCTCTCCAAATTCCACATGAGTGTAGCTCTTAGCTTTTAGCACTAGCCATGGATGCCACATGGAGATTCAAGATGGTTGAATATGATAAGCAAATGCTATGCAAGTGTAGATAGTGATGCTATGAAAAAAATTCTATGCTAATACCAGTATAACAACAATACTTTAATGCTTCCTTCTTTGCTTGAGGAGAAGGGTTCTATTTATAGAAGAAATGGGGAAATGAAGGGTTAAGATTGAGCAATCTTAACAAGGGTTAGGATTGAAATATATTCAATCCATGTGAGACTTTCAACCCAATCCCATGTTGACAAGGGTCATGATGACGAGGCTTGAGAGGAGAGATAAGGAGCATTGAATGCTTGAGGGGACATGATGGTTACCCTAGGGGGTTGGGTTAGGGTTAAGTTAATGGATATTCCTTTTATCCAAGGGATAAATGAATGTGCAAGGGTTAAACGGTTATCTTAGTCAAAGAAATAAATACTTTGAAGAGACCCATGAATTTAAAGGATGTTTAAGTTAGAGGAAAGTCTCTAACCAAAGGTAAAAGGTGAGTTAACCATAAATGGTTATGTAAGAGCCTTTAATGGTTTGGAAGACTTTAGAGGTTAACCATTTGAAGACATAAAGCCTTTAATGGTTATTGAAGACTTTGGAGGTTTTTGAGAAGTGACTTCCTTTTATTTAGGAATATGACAATGATTAGGATAGGATTAGGCTAATTAGAAGGAGTTAGAAGAATCTAGAAGGGATTTAGGCATGCAAGTGGATTTTGTAGGAGAATGCAAGTGGGAGGAATTTTGAGATTTTCAATTGAAATAAAATCATCTATTTCAATTAAATGGTGTAATTTGCATTTGGATAGATATTTAAATAAATATTAATTTATTTAAATGTGATTGTGAATTTTGGATCTTATTTAAATAAATATTAATTTATTTACATGAGAAAAAGGAAGATAAAGCATTAAATGCTTGAAGACTTTGAGGGAAACCATTAAAGGATTGAGAAGACTCTAAAAGGAAGCCATTAAGTTTGAAGACTTTAAGGGAAACCATTAAAGGCTTAAGAAGACTCTAGAAAGAAGTCATTAAGTTTGAAGACTTTAAGGGAAACCATTAAAGTCTTAAGAAGACTCTAGAAGGAAGCCATTAAGTTTGAAGACTTTAAAGGAAACCATTAAAGGTTTCAAGTGGGTGAGGATAAATAGGATTTATTTATTTAAAATAGTTGTGCAACTTGCATTTGTAAGAAAATGCAAGTGGGTGGAGGATAAAGGTGATTTAAATTTAAATGTGAGAGATGGGATTTTGGGGGATTTAAATAAATATTAATTTATTTAAATGTGAGAGAAGATTTTAATTAAACAAATATGATTTATTTATTTAATTAATGGTCTGAATTTGGTTAAGTGAATTAAATCAAATAAATTGAATAATTTATTTAATTAATAGGAGAAGAGGGTTAAGATGAATTAATTAAATATTAATTTAATTAATTATTGATTGATGGTTAAATAATCAAATAAATACTAAATATTCATTTAATTAAGTGGACATATTTATGTGACTACAAAACTAAATGGTTCTTCCGAAATAAATAAATGAGCAAGGTGAAGTTGTTAGGAACAAAGCTAGACTTGTTTGTAAAGGATATTCTCAAATGGAAGGTGTTGATTTTGAGGAGACTTTTGCTCCGGTGGCAAGGATTGAAGTTGTTAGACTATTTCTTGCTTATGTTGCTTACAAGGATTTCAAGATGTATCAGATGGATGTCAAGCAAACATTCCTAAATGGAGAATTGGAAGAAGATGATGAATACTAAGAGGTGGGGGTGAATTAGTATGCCAAAAAATTCTGCACTAAAACACTTACATAGTCTAAAGATAAACCGGTAAAGCAGTCTAACAGTCAAACCAGTTACCACACACGCAAACCAAAATGTGAATAAAGCATTCACCCACAAAAGCAATACAACCATAACATAAGATATTTGACGTGGAAACCCAACTGGGAAAAACCACGGTGAGATGGAACTCACAAGTCACTATCTGCAGAATAGAAACCAGATCGGTTAAGGTCAGACCGGTTAAGGTCTTACAATGTTCTTCACCAAAATAGATCCTATTAGGAATCTCAATCTCTGTTAGGAGATAAGTCCGATTAAAGACTACCTTATTAGAGGATTTTAGATTCACATGTGTGAACCACCTTGTTAGAGGATTTTACAAAGGCTTTGAGGCCTACTCGGTTAAGGGCTACAGATTTGTCAAAGATGTGAGTAATCAACAAGTGTTTGATCTATCTAATAGCATAAACTACTTGGTTCGATCCAGTATTACTCACAGCTAATGCATTCCAGCATTACTTCAATCTTCTCTCTCTCTCTCACAGTTACAACTTGATCTTCTTAGATAAGATCGTTCTCGACTCCCACCTTAAACCCTAGCTCAACATTAACCCTTTCAGCAACAACTTAAAACCCTAGACATGATGTCCTTTTAAAGGAATCTGATTTCATGTCGGTCCAATAGGATTACATTACAATTTCCTAGGTTCAATGAATCTAGACATACTTAGTAACACGACACAAAAAACACTATCAATGTGTCGGCACCGTCAAACAATCGGTGGATTGGTAACTCATCACAAAATGTTGGTTGGTAACTCATCACAGAGTATTACCGGTTCATACAATATATCGGTTACCGGTTTGACAACAATGAAGACTAGTAAGAATGTGTTGTGCCGCTTTGCTCCCTCGTACCGCTTGTGATCTACGAACCATTTGGGTTCGACATGCCGCTTCAGACCGGGAAACACATTCTGCAAAATCACCACTAGTCTAAAGACTAGTATACAACATACCGGTTGGAACAAATACTGGTTAAGCACAAGCTCATACATATAAAGGGGATCTCAATACAAGTGTGTGTCCATCAATGAAAATCACAACATAAACATCAAAAATGCCAATAGAAGAGGTGTACATAGAGAAACCAGATAGATTTCTATTGATTGATCAAAGGGATATGGTGTGTCGGTTGAAGAAAGCATTGTATGGATTGAAGCAAGCGCCAAGAGCATGGTATGCCAGATTGGATAACTGCTTGGATTTAACAAAGGCACTACTGATAGTAATCTATATCAAGATTGATCATGATAACATTTTGATTGTTGAAGTTTTTGTTGATGAAATTATTTTTGGAGGAAATGGTAGTTTGTGCAAAGAGTTTGATAATGAGATGCCGAATGAGTTTGAGATGTCTATGATTGGAGAGATGAAATTCTTTCTGGGATTGCAAATTACTCGGTCAGTAAAAGGAATTTTTATATCTCAGTCCATGTATGTGAAGGAATTGTTAAATAAGTTTGGTTTGGATGATACAAAGCTAGTTGGAACTCCTATGGTGACCATATGTAAATTGACTAAGGATGATGATTCCTCTAAAGAAAATTAGACAAGATACAGATTTATGATTGATGAATTGTTATATTTGACTCAGACTAGACTGAATATTATGAATGTTGTTTGTCTTGTTGCTAGATTTCAAGCTAATCCTAAGGAATCTCATGTTGTATTCTTTAAAAGAATCTTTAGATATTTGAAAGGAACTGTTGATTTTGTCTTATGTTATCCTAAAGATGATGATTTTACTTTGAGTGCTTTTACTGATGCTGATTGGGCAGGAAATGTTGATGATCAAAAGAGTATCGGTGGTGGTGCATTTTTCTTGGGTAAAAGGTTGGTTTCATGGTTAAGTAAAAAGCAGAATTCAATTTGTTTATCTATTGTAGAGGCAGAATATATTGTTGTTGCTAACAATTGTACTCAGGTTGTGTGGATGAAGCGGATGTTGAAGGATATCAAAGTTGTGTATGATGAGCCTATTGCTATCTACTATGACAATTCAAGTGCAATTAACATTTCTAAGAATTTGATGTTGCATTCCAAGACTAAGCATATATCAATCAAGTTTCACTTTTTGAGAGACAAGGTAAATGAGAAGGAAGCTAGATTGGAGTATGTGCCTACAAAGGAACAAATTGTAGATACCTTCACGAATCCTTTGCCTAAAGATACTTTTGAGTATCTCAGAGGGAAGCTAGGGGTGATTTCCCCTCCCGATCAAATCTAAGATGCATTGGTATGCATCAGTCTGGTGCATTTCATAGTCATATCTCATGATCCAAATTGATGAGTGAAGGCTACTACTTGGGGGGGGGGGGGGGGTAGTCATTGAGTCAGTTTTGAGTTTTGTGGTGCAAATATGATTTTTTGTCATTAATGTCAAAGGGGGAGAGGTTTTATGTGAAAAAATGTGTAATAATCTAAGGGGGAGAGAATATTTGTAAGAGGAAGAGAGTTATTTGAGAGAGCTATTGATTTCTTTGTCATTGATTGTTTTCCACATCATATGTTGTCATCAATGCCAAAGGGGGAGATTTTTGGATGTTTGAGGAGATTGCTACAAATATGTGCCTTAATGATATCTAAGAGATGTGTTGTCATTGATGTCAACATATTTCTCTATCTATGACAATGTTGCAGTGAAGGTCAATAAGTTGAATTGTTCAACATGTTGATGATCAGAGTTTGTGGATTAAAGGGTTTGTAGAGGATTGTGTATAGATGATTTAGTATAATTTTCAATGGCCCACATAAATATTTGAGTGAGTTATGGTTATTTGTGTTGTGGCTGGTTTTTCAATTGTTCAACGGTGACAGGATATTTGTAATTTGATCTGCATTGCTCCGCATTGTAATATCTTGATCAACAGATTTGGAGGAGTATTTGGGACGTTGATGTGTGTCTTCAATTCAAGTGGTTCATGGTTTAGTGCTCTGATTTTTCCAAGTTGACAGTCGTTGCAGTTAGTGTTCTTGAAGTTCAGTATACTGATGATGTGATTCTAGTAATTTGAGTTGTTGCGGTGGCAATTTGTGATGCTTGTAGATGTTTTTAGATTGTGTGCCTTTTGTGTTGGTGGTCTGCTTTGATCATTGTGCACTTAGTTGATGATTTTCTCTGATGTGTTGGTGTTCTGCATTGTTTTGGTCGACTAGATGCTTGTAGCACACTGCAAATGTTCAATGGATAATTCTTGGAGGTGTTTCACATTCTAGGCATGTGATATGGGTATGTGTTATGTCTTAGCCAACATTGCTTGGTTCGCATATGATATTGTAGCGTGTGTGATTATATTTTGTAATTAGGTGATGTGTGTTGAGCTGACCTTGAGAAGAGTTGATTTCGTGTATAAATATATGTAATATCTTTTGTAATTGAGTGTGGTATGGAGAGGTGATGTGTATGGATGAGAATCAAATGAATGGGCGAATAATGTATTAATATTTCAGAGGCAAAGCAGATTGAAGAAGAAGTTGTGCTTAACTAGAACTGTAACCAGGCATTAGGAGATGTTATTCTCCAATTCATGATCTTCCAGATGTGATCTAAATTTGTTTGTAAGACAGTGAGTCTTCCCTGGGTTGTAGCCCTTTGTTGTTTTTGAGCAATGAGCTCTAGGTTGTGTGCTTGAATGCATGTGTGTTCCCCATTGTAATATTTCATATACTTCTAATAGAGTATCATCATATTATGGGTAGGTTACCACCATGGTTTTTCCCTTGATCGATTTTTCCACGTCAAAAATCTTGGTGTTATGTGTGTTCATGTTGTGTTGTTGATTTATGCTTTCATGCTTAATAATCAGATCTGAGAATAAGTTTACTTTGTGCAAGTTTATGAGACAACTTATTCACCCCCTCTTAGTTGTTTGCCCCATATCAGTCCCATTTCATCAAATGGTACGTAGTTTTTATCTCTACGTGATGTAATGTCCAGCCTTAATTAAGGATGCACCAATTGTATTTCAATTACTCCCATGTCGTATCTTGGTTGTAGATAAACATTAATCTAAGAAAAACCAGAAACATTTAGTGATTCATCCATTTTGGCATTTCATATATATCATCAATGGGCATTTTCGAAAAGACTATGTACGAATAGAATATTTTCTTCACTTCAACACAACCAATAAGATTATGCCTCTAAACATAGTGCATGTGTTGAGGAGTAGGCACGACTCCGTAATAGATTTGCCTCCCATTTTAGGAGGTGACTATATTATGTAGGCAGCCAATCATTCTGTAAACCATTATTCTTTCTTTTAGAAAACATAATAGGGGTCGATATAGTAGAAAGGGACCTAGAATTAGAGCTTATCATTTTTAAAAAATCACTACACAAAGAGCTTACATTCTCATTTCTTGCATTACAAAGAACATTATCATATTAGAGTTTGCGTTATAGAGAACATTATCATCAGAACTTGCATTACAAAGAGCATTATCATATAAAAACTTGCATTTCAGATAGCATTATCATATCATATTTTTGCATTGCATAGAGAATTACCATATCAAAACTTGTATTGTAGAGAGTTATACCATTTGCTAAAGAGAGTACATATCATTTAGGTACGTAAAATTCCTCATATTTATCATTCATAGCTTGGGTTTGAGGATTGATTAGTTTTGAGGCTTTGATTCAATCAAAAGAAGGCATTATATAATTAGTGGAATCGATCCAAGAGTAACAAGAGGCATCCTTCATCGTTTGATACCACCCTACCAGACCAAGTAGGTTTCTATAATTCTTTTTATTTCTGATTTGAATGGATAAGCTTCGTAAAGATGGATTTTACATCGTTATTATATTGATCTTAGTAGTATTGAGATAAAAATTAGAACAAAACTCTCCATCTTCATGAAATCAAAATTGATTAAAAGTACATTATGAAATAGAAAATATCTAATAAATAGTAGGAACAAAGAAATTTCATATCTTCTTTGTTTAATTGAAAGTTTAGGAGATAATTGAGCTTTCTAAAAATCTCATTCACATAAACCTGAAACATAGTTAAGTCTATTATAATTGTTTCATATCAAAATGAAAGAGACTAAAATATAAAGAAAATACATAAAATAGAAATTGATTTTTATTAAATTAAAAATTTATTAGATTTACAACTAAAAATAATAGTAAAATAGATGTACATTTGAGAACGTATACACACATATGGTATATCTCATATCTGTATACCTCATATACATACATGTGATATACCTTCTCATATGTATATTTTGTTTAAATAAAAAATGTTATTTTCTATCTGATGTTTAAAATTTGATTTCATATTTATGATACTTCTTTATGCACTTGAATGTATGCTCACATATATATATATATATATGTATGCTCATATATATATATAATATATCATCATTGCATCAGAACAACCATGTAGAATAATGAGTCACTATGAATGCATATGAATAACCATGTAGATGAATGTAACATCATTACATCGAAACAACCATGTAGATTATAGAATCAATATATATTGCAAATGAAATGACATATAGAAATATGCCAAAATATCTCATCATAGGAAGGATGCATAAACATAGGTTCATTGACATGTGTTTGCATTATGTGTTTGTCAAGCTATTTTTCGGGAAGGGGTGTCGAATATGGGTAAATAGAGAAGGATGATCCTGTTTTTTAGAAATTCTATGTTTTAAAAATGCTTTGGCCAAAACCTAGTTCATTGAAATAGATTAAAATTGCCTAGCAAATTTACTTAATATGTTTCTTTTCCATATCCTAATAATATGATATTTCATTATCATCTAGTAGATGTGCACGTAGATGTATCAAGTTGCACCATGGTTTCCATCATGCCATTATTTATAGGTAGCTAGGCTCTTTGTGCAGGGTCAACAGTTCTTCATGTTGGGAAGAACTTGTCCTCAACTTTGTGGTTTGGTGGAAAAGCATCTGGGCCATGTTCACGTCCTCAGCTTGTAGGTGACTTTATGGTTGGTGGTAGTCAAGGTGATTATATTATGTATATTTGAACTCATTGTTAAATTGTATCTCATGATAGATTATTTTCATTTATGGCATATGCATCAATATTGAAATCATATTTGGCTTGCTAATGGGCTTTTGAGGGTTTATCCTCCTAGGATGGGCGATAAAAGTCAGGAGTGGATTCCGCCAGATAAGGGATGGACCAAGATCAACTTCGATGGGGCATCAAGGGGGAATCCTGGGATCTCTGGGGTAGGGGTCATAGCTTGTGATGAGAATGGTAGTATTATTTCTCTTGGAGTAAAGAGATTAGTGGATGGCACGAACAACGAAGCTGAGTGTCAGGCGGCAATTGAAGGAATTCTTTTGGAGAAGAAATTGGAGGTGAAAAACTCCATCTTGAAGGGGACTCCCAGATAGTGGTGAATGGTATTGCTAGGGGATGGATGGAGGCTTGGCACCTGGATAAACATATCAGAAGGATGAATAACCTTTTGAGTGGGTTTGAGGATTTTAAGGTATCGCATGTTCTCAGGGAAATAAATGCTGAGGCTGATAGGCTATCGAACGTAGGTGCAAATGGTTCCTTGGCTAATCATTTTAATTTCTTTGAAGACCTAAGGGATTTGAGTCCCTTAGATTTTGGATGAAGGTGCTTAGGGAGTGAAAGGGGAACCCGAGATGTGGTGGTGAGACTTGCGTGATCCGTTTAAGATACACATGATGGAGGGGTGGGGATGACTCACGTGGTTCATGTTCATCGAACTGGCAACAAGTTGTAATGGCGGCATAGGTGCAATGATGTTAGCGAGTGGAGTTTTTTTTCTACTGATGATGCGTGGTATGAGGTGGTGCGTGTGAATAATTTAATTTTTGGAGTGGTTATCGAGTGTTAATTTAGGCCCTCATTTCCCTTTGTTTTGGCATTGTGCAGAGGATTGTTTTGGCTATTGTGAGTGCTGGTTTTGGCTATGAGTGAGGGGAAGGATGGAAGCCAAATTTTCATTGTCAACAGAGGGCCAAATGCTTGCATTTCATGGCACAATCTCAAGTAACTGCCTGTTGAATGTTTTTAGGGTGGATAAGGAAGTTTTTTGGATGGCTGTGCACTTGATGTTTGGGGAAGAATTATTGGACACTGACTGTCGCCTGCGAACAAACTTGGATATCTCATCCTTGTTCGTGGCTTTGGCCCTGGTGGTGGGAGGTTTGAAGGAGGAGGCTTTGTGGGTGACATCCCTAGTATTGAGACCAAAATGGTCAGGTGGACTGGCGGAGGTGGTGGCTCGAGTGGAGCTTGGCAAGGGTCTGAGAATGGAGCAAGGGCCATGGCAGTGTTTAGGTGAGGGAATGGAAGCAGTGCAGCCGTTGGTGGTGTGGTCAACTTATCATTCAGTGGAAGCACAGATGGAGGAGGCAAGGAATGGGTGGAGGGAAATTATGGAATGTGTACAGGAGTTGGGACCAGTGGAGAGAGCAAAAATGTGTGGCAAGTAGACCTTGGTAAAGTTGTAGGCTCCAATAGGCGAAGATGGGAGGCCGCTGGTGCATCACCAAATTTCGCAGAAGAATGTGAAGGTGGTGGATCGCAGTATGCTTTGAGGTGGATGACCAGGAACCACGACATGTGTCGGGATGGAGTTGCTCAAGGCAGGTCCCAATTAGGGCATTCCCAACTTTTCCAAGGAGGAAGCCCTTGGTTGGTTCCAGTAGGATGGTCTCTTGTGGGTTGTCGGTTTTTTGGGTGGGGAGTCTTAGTTGTGAGGATTATATCTGGTATGGTAGGCTTTGTAGGTGTGGTGTCTATCTCGGGTTCTTTTGGTTATTATAGGGGCAGACCCCATTTTGTGGATTGCTGCTGAGCAACTTAAGGCATGTATACTTTCCTTTCAAGCAATATAAATCTTATCTGGTTATCGATAAAAAATAAATTGAAATCATATCTTATGTATATGTGCTTTCTTGGAATGAGCACTAGAACTCCAGGTTACATTTCATTATTATTTATTTGATTATGGAGTTATTGATCTTAATTTATATTTGATGATGTGTTAAACATGAGTAATCAAATTATTTATGTGAGATATTGAGGGTAGAGACCTTACATTTTGGTATCAAAGCATTTAGCTAAACTCTAGGGCCTATGACCACTATGCTAAAGTGTGATCTATGGTGAAGGTCAACCTAGTAAACCATGGATAATAGGAGGAATGATGAGTCCAATAGTGGCCAAAATAATAAGAAGAGAAGAATGAGAGGTCAAGGACTAGATTCTTAGCCTCTTGATCCAACTAAGGGCTAAGATGAAAAAACTAGAGCAAGAGATCAAGATAAGGCAAGACCTGAATGAAAAGTTGAAAAGGGAAACATGATCTATATTTCACTGGTTGTGTTCTGGCTATAGGAGAAGTTTTTAAGAGGATGATCCATTAGTGGGGAAACAATAACAATAATTGATAGATCATGAATATGACAAGAGGAAACATTACTCAAGATAGAGTCAAAGGAAATCGATATGGAAGTAATAAGATGGCCAATTATAACAACAACAATAGAATAGATAAATCCAGTGGACCTAAGGAACATCAAGATGGATGTTTTTTTTAGAAAGTAAATAGCTAGATAGGCCAACGCCTATATTAATAAAAGACATTTTTATATCCGCCAGAGGTGTCTATATACTGTTTCCTCCATCAAAAAGGCTTGGTTAGCTCCATCACCAAATTAGAGTAAATAAAAAAGGCCAATAATTGGCACCTATATCCTGAAAGTCTGCTCTGGCTAGGGGTACAAAATCTGGGTTCAGAGACATTCATCCCAACAATATTATACTACTACTATATTGACTACACTACAAACAGAAACATATAAAAAAACCCATGATATTGATAGAGAAACAAAAAAAAACCTTGAGTAGAGAAATACCGTCACTCGCTTTCCGAGAACGTCAAGATGGATGTTATGTATGTGGAGGAAAGCATTATTTGAATCTATGTCCCCAAAGGTTTGCAAGGTGAAAGTAAGAAGTCCCATAACACTAGATTCATGTGGTGGTAGATAACCACCAAGTTGACTTTCAAGCCACACTAATTTAATACTGATACAATTCACTAGTAAGCTCTATGGCCATCATGTTTCTATTTTAATTGATACTAAAGCTACAAATTTTTTTATTGATCCAAAGGTAGTTTCCAAATTACCAATTAGACTGAAATATATGGCAAACCCATGGATGGTAGAATATAGAAATCAAATAGAGAGGATGGTAGACACTTGTCTTTCTTGTAGTGAGTTGGACCTTCCGAGATTTTAATGAAGGTCAACCTCTATGTGTCACCCCTAGGTTCTTATGATGTGATTTTGGCGATAAATTAGTTGACTGAGCATAAATCCATTGTGAATTATGAAGAAAAGGTTTTCCAATGTATAGATGATCTAGTATAAATTGTGTAGAGATCCATGGCTCTCATAAAGTCCTTGAGCTTAGAAAAATCTTGGCTATGCAACTTAATAGGCCCACAAGGAAGGGTTGTTTAATTTGTACAATCCAAGTTAATGATCACCCTATCTTGATCACTGCCCTATCTTAAAGGAGTTTTGAAATGTGTTTCCAATTGAATTGGTTGAGTTACCACTAGTACATTCAGAGCTGATTTTCGACGGACGTTTGTTGGATTTGCGATGAATTTTCGTCGGAGTGCCGATAAAATCAACCGTCAAAAACTCGGCGTCAGATTGGTCGACGATGCCATGCCCATTGAAAATACGACAATCCAATGGACTCTGCCGACACTATATGTCTGTTGATTACATCGTCGGTCGAAAGCTTGGTATTCGTCGTAATTTCGATGATGATAATTTTTATCAAAAAAAAAAAATTATTATCGATGTCGGCGTTTCCTTCCTTAGATGGCTCTTTTATATCGATGAGACATCGCTGGGTCTCATCGATACCTTTTGAATTTGGATCGATGACACCCAACGATGTCTCATCGATATAAAAGAGCCATCGAAGGAAGGAAACACCGATGAATTCCAGAAAGGACTCACCGAAGATAATAACTTCATCGACAAAATATATCGAAGAAAGCAGGGAGGGTCTTCATCGACGGGAAAAATTCTCGAGGAAATAATACTATCGGTGCAACATAAAAAGGACCCACCGAAAGGAGAATTTTCGTCGAAAGAATAATATCAATCAAACAAAAGGAAGCTACATCGATAAAAGATATCGACGAGGATATAGGTTTCGAGGAGGTTAAAAGGCATGTTCTCGATATGCGTGGTTTTGTTGATGTAACTTTATCGGTGAGATAATAGACTCATTCATCGACGAGGCATAGTGATATCGATGAAAGAAGTATTTTGATGGAAAAATAAAGGAGGACACCGAAGCCCAAGGTTTCTTTGACATAAGACCCGATGGATATCAGATATGTTTCGACGAGGAGACAGCTATACTGACCGAATACAGTATTTCGATGAAGGGAAAAAATACTTGATCGAAGTAATATTCGAAACAAAATTATTGTTGATAGAAACAAAGAGATCAATGGACTAAAGAAACAAATGATCGAAAGACATATCCTCATTGAAATGATTATTGATTTCCGCAAAAATCAGAAACAAATCCTATGAAAGGTCACATCGCCATTAAATTCGAACATGTGCCCGAGTGACCGTTGTCCAAAACGGCCATTACTAACTGATTAAATATGCCATAAGTAGTGGATCAACATCAAAGGACATAGCATTAAGGAATTCACAGGTGACGAACTGAAAGCAAGAATTGGGTGAATTCACAGATAAAGCTCAGTAATTCCAAGTAAGTTGTTTGCACACAGACCTCTTTTTTAAAATTCAAATGGATTCATCATCTAAAACTAATAAGACCAGAAAGGGAAAAGAACCTATCGCTGTAGAAGAAAAACCTAAAAGACAAAAAAGGGAAGGGCATTCTTTGGCCTAGGACCTGATTGACCAATGCCCATCATCCAGTTTGAGGTCCAAGAAGATTAGAGCTGATGAGGAAGGCTTGAAGGACCGGTTTGAGGATCTTGGAGACATATGGACAAAATTGAGAGGGTATGAATTATTCATATATGGGTACAACAGAAGAGTTGCCCCTCAACCTATCAATAATTTATGGCGATTGAACTTAGGAAGGTTAGCTGTGGCTAATGTATTCATGAATGTGGAGCTCATGAAGGCATTAGCAAACAATTATGACCCTAAAACTAGGACCATATATAACTACATGGGTGAGCCAATTCTTGCAATCAGAAAGGAGGTTATTGACACCGTGTTCGAGTTGGATTGGGGATTTGAAGAATTGATTGACCTCAAGAAGTCAAAAAGTGAATATTTTAACCTAGAGTACATTTACAAAACATGGAGACTCCCTATACATAGACCTAGGAATGCAAGGTCCTTAGTGCCACTAGGTCAGGATGACAAAGCTCCCTATGATGTCAACTCTTTCCATTCATATTTCAAGTATACTTATTAATATGTTTCCCAAGTGCTAGGGATAAAAGCCCATCCTTTGATGGATATTGCAGCCATGGTCATTTATGCCGATTTGCACTCTAAGGACCCCCACTTCTTTGATTTTTCTTCTTATTTGGTTGAGGTTTTGAATCATGGGTTAGAAAAGTTAAAGGGGGATGTCATCAATGTTCATTTCAAGCATTATTCCTTACTTATGCATATGCTATTGTATGTGGGCAAAGATGAAGGGTTATGGCCAGAAGAGTTATGTGTCAGGACATATGATAATGCTAGGACGAGAAAACTAGTGCAAGTATGGGTTTCTTCATGGGACCAGAGGTATGTGAATAATCAATATTGGCATTTTGAGGAGTTCTTTGTGAAGCCATTATATAGACTGTTGGGATGCCCGTGCGATCATGCCCTTGCACCAGAGGTTCAAAGATTCCTAAGACCAAAAGATTTCACTGAAGATCCCTCAATTGAACACAATTGGGGAGATTGGTATTGTTTTTCAGACTGCACACAAGTCAGGGTATACGGGTTCGAAGGGAGACCATACTTACTACCACTTATAGTCCCTAACAGAGTGGCTTGTTTGGAAATTGTGAGGCAACTATCAATAGTGAGTATAGAACATCTGATAAGCCATGGGAAACAATCAATTGTACCTGGGTTGTTAGTATTTTTAAATTTTATTGTGAAAAGTTCAAAGAGTTATGGCCTACTACAGACAAAATTGGATTATTATGGCATGGCCATGGGGGATCCAAGGCCCAATTTCAATCCTGAAGGATACATAAGGATAGCCTGGTCATCACAGAAGCTGAAGGCTGGAGAGCATAAATCTTACCTACCAGATGACCTCATTAAGAACATTGGCAGAGAAGAGGCTAGAGTGAAGCGAATAAAGTTTGAGAAAGCAATGAAGGCTTATAAATGAAATCTTTTTAGAAGGAAAATGGATGATAACGTGCTACAAAAGATTGAAGACCCATTGGAGTTGGCCAACAAACTTGTGGAGCATGAATTGGAAATACTTGAGGGAGTCCTGCCTCATGTTTTTAGGGATTACATTGATACTATTAGGAATACAGAGCCTTTGGCTCATATGTCTCCTGCTTCCACATCTGGCATCGTTCCATTCACTCCTCGAGAGGATTACCCCCTGGTTATGAAGAGGATACACCGATAGACTTGGCAATAGGACAACTGAATGTCTAAGAAGTGGCTGACATCAGATTCCCGGAGTATGAGGATTTCATTACTGATAGTGACTTCATTGATTCCAAGGAGTTCACCGCATTCCTCTATCAACATAAAGGATCTCAAATTAGGAATAACATGAGAAATAGTAAAGAAGAGCAGTAACTTCAAAAGTTACAAGAGGAGATGGATCTTGTGATGAGAGAAATGACACCTGAGAAGGGAAGACAGTTGCTTAAGGAATCTGGTGTGCTATTATACTCTGGATGGGACATGAACTCTGCCTTGTTGTTTGATGGATTCCTCAAGAAATAGGACCCAAGTAGGCAAATAATGCCAAAAGAGATTGATAAACTCTTTAGAGGATCAGGATATGATCCAGATCAGAAGGCTCTTCTACAGTGGGCTATCTATCCCAAAGATAAAAGACCTATATTGGTTGATACAGAAGAAGCTTTTGGACATTTGATGGTGCAGCAGGTTGGAAAGAATGACCCTAGAACAACCACCAAACTAAATTTGGATATCGCTAAACTAAACCAAGATCAGATAGAGTTTCTGGTCTGAGAAAATTCTACATACAAAAGCCTATATGAGAAAACCGATGAAGAAAAACAGAGGCTGCAAGCAAGATTGCTTCAAATTGATACAAGTACCAGTCAAACAGGGATGACATACTGTGTTGACAGAGATGCCATGGATGCCTTGACAGACGCTATGTATTGGAGGAACAGGGCCGAAAAGACATCTCGGAAAGTAGAAAAGGTACAACAAAAGATGGATAAGTTGATTCTGGAGATCATTGAACATAGGTTCATAAGTATGATGCAAGTTGCAAAAATCTATTGGAAAACATACACTGGAACAGTCAGAGATTTGAAAGAGCATGAAAGGCTCAGGTCTTGGTTGGAAGACATGATGAATGACAAAAGTCCGATTAATCCAGGTGAAACAATTGAAGCCGAGGCTTACTTGAAGTCCCATGATGAATTGGCAAATCAATTAATGAAAGAGCTTCAGAGGCTGGACAATGGGAATACCCCTAGGGTGCCCTCTTTTTACAGTAATGGTGAGTTAGTATCGTTGGAACAATGGAAACAAGAGTTCAATGATGAGAAGAATCGAGCAGTGGCAGAGTTGGATCAGGACAAAGAATTGTCACTCTGTGTTAACCATATTCTATCCAATCATTTCCAGACAGAAAGCGACATAAGGACACTAAACAATGACGTTCTAATGTATAAAGATGATAAGTACATTGAACACATAGGAATGCTGAACTTGTTTATCTCCTAGTTTGTTAACAAAAGTGCTAATTAATAGTTATGTGCTGAAAAGCCACAATGCTTGGTGACAATGTATACCCTCATATAAATGAGGGAAATTTTGTAACAATAAGGATCATTAGAGAAGAAGTAGAATATAGCCTCACGCTTACTATTGTACCATTTTGCGAACATACATAATATAATCAGTCATCTTTCCTTTGTATATATGCTGTGGATTACTGCATCTTTCTATAGGTAGTTGCTTGTGATATTATCTAAAGGAGTTAAGGTTACTTGCGTTCTTCCAGTAAAACTCTATGTTTCATATTGTGGATTTGAATAAAAGATTTACTTGCGAATATAGTTTTGTATATAGTGCGCCTGCATATTATCTCAACCATGGTGCACCTGCATATGTATATAGTTTTTTTTATAGGTGGAAAGCCTAAGGTTCAATGTCGAACTTGGTTGCTCTGATACCATATGTAATATTCCATTAATTCTATACTTAAAGAAAATAAATTGTGATCTATATTAAGATAAAAAATTGAGCATTTCAAAATAAAACATAACTACTTCAGTTGAAGGAGAAAACTAACTAAATGTTCTTCAACATAATAAGAATCTAACTAAATTATCTAAAAGGAAGGTAATCTTTTAACGATAAAAAAATTTGAACAAATATTATTAAGCTAATCAATATGAGAAAGGAATTCAAATGGCTAGTTTCATCACTTAGATAAAGCATCACCATCTTGGCCAAGGTTTTAACATTGCAAGCACCAATGCGTTGTTAGTGTTCACCTCCCTTGCTCGACTTGTACATCCAATTCTTGAGCTCAACAAACTCACTAGTTACCAACCATCTAAACAAGCCATGTGTTTAATATGTACTAACAATAATGGTTATTAATGACCATCATATGATAAATAGCATACACTTGAGCCAACTAACTCACTGGTTTACTAACCAACTATCTAGCAAACTGCTTAATGTCTACTAAGAATAACGGTCATAAATGACCATCATAAGATAATTAACATACACTTGAGTCAGTTGATTCATTGGTTACAGAACTTCTAGGTTTAGCTGATCCAATTCGTTACATAACAGTCTCATGTCTACTGACATTAACAGTTTACAAGGACCTTCATGGGATTGTGACATAACCTAACAAGCCAACTGCTACAAATCCCCTATCTCTAACAAGCTTCAACTGTCATCATGGAATTAAACCTAATACAACATTGGTTCCCTTATTTAGCTAAATTAACACATCATATTATGACTCAACAAAAAATACGGTTCTAATATATTTTTTTGTCTTTCTATATTCCCAAAAGTATGCATCTAATTGATGATAAGAATCCTTCTTCAGGTCTTGCAACCATGGAGACTGGTTATAATCTGATTATAACCGATGTGCATTGATTCCAAGATGAACTATGAGTTAAGAGTGGAAAACAAATAAACATAGAATAGCTACAAATTATAGCAAGGTATTGTGACTATAAGATAGAAACCATCCTAGGAGCCTCCAATATATCAAAAGTTGAGAAAGTAGCAAGCTTATTGTACAAAGATAGTGATCACTATAAAGTTGCAGTCAAGTTCAAAGAATTGATTTGTGGAAACAAAGGGTTTCATATGGGGATAGAGCAGTCTCATGAAATATCATGACAGTCATAATCATAATCATAATCTAAAGAGTAGTCAAATCTTCAAGATAGATTGGTGATAGTGTAGTCATTCTGTTGAGCATCAAATCTGAATTAAGTAAAATATCTTGATTTGAGAAATTAAATCATAGAAGCCATCTCTCTTTGGAAGAAATCATCGTTTTCATTGATATTGTAATGACCCATAAGTTATCGAATAAGTCTAAAAGCTTTCTATTGAAGTATCTAAGATTCAAATAGTATCGATGAGACCCAACGATGTCTCATCGATATAAAAGGGGCATCGAAGAAAGAAAACACCAATCAACTTCAGAAAGGACTCATCGAAGACAGTAACTCCATTGATAAAAGATATCGAGGAAAGTGGAGATGGTTCTCATCGACAAGAAAAGGTCTTCGAGGATATAACACTACCAGTGCAAAAAGACTCACCGAAAGAGATGGTCCCACCAACAAAAGGTATCAAAGAAAGCAGAGGTGGCCCCCACCAATGAGAAAAGGCTTTCAAGGAAACAATATCATCAATGCAAGATAAAGAAGATTCATCGAAAGAAGCATTCTCATCGAAAAAGTGATATCGATAAAATAGAAGAAAACTACATCGATGAATGATATCGATAAGGATATGAGTTTCGATGGGAGGACAAAAGAAGTCACCAAAGTCCAAAGTCTCTTCGACATGAAACCCGGTGGACAACAAAAAGATTTCGATGAGAATATGAGTTTTGAGGAGACTAAAAGGCATGTCTCTGATACACATGGTTTCATCGATACATCTTTATTGGTGGAAGACGACAAAGGGAGGATAAAATGGGCTTCGGTAAGACAACAGACCCATTCATCAAAGGAGCATAGTGATATCGATGGAAAAAGAATTTCGATGGAAAACTAAAGGAAGTCACCGAAGCCCAGGGTTTCTTCGACATAAAAAGGGAATGATGGATACCAGATAGGTATCGATGAGGAGATGACAATACTCAATTTGTTTATCTTCCAGTTTGTTAAACAAAAAATGTTGGTTACCGGTTATATGCCGAAAAGCCACAACACTTGGTAATAATGTAACTAACAGACTCATCGAGAGGTGGTGGGTTTAAAAATTGTCTCATAAGTTTATACAATAAGTCCTAAAGAAATATAAAGACTCTGTAGCCCAAACAGTGAAGAAAGGCACTAGTCATCTATAGAATACAATTCATCAGTTCACATTTCATTTTAAAGCAATAGGAGTAGCTGAGTAGGAAATATAGAGTAGACTATAAATAGTGTATATACATAAATTTCAAGCACAAAAATTGAATAATTTCTACAAAAACAATCTTGAACTCATCTGCTATATCTCCATCCTGGCAATTTATGCCATTCTGAGATGCATTAGGTTAGTCTCAGTCACTAGAACACAATTTGCAATATGGTTGTCCTCCTTACAAATAGTGCAACATTAAAAAGGTATTATCAAAGCTACAACCACAATTCAAAGAGGAAGCTTACAAAGATAGGACAAAGCTAGGTACAGTCATAAGTCAAGGCAAATTCATAGTTGAAACTCAATCCAAAATAGTGAAGAAGTGCAACAAATGAAATGAGAAGTCTAAAGAAGTATTATAGCAATCATGAGTCAAGGATTAATGAAGAGATTTTTTGCATCCATGGTACAATCCTTAAAAGCATCTATGATACAATCTCAAACACACTTTTTACTGTTCTCTTGGTGATTGTGCCCAATTGTGTATGTCTTGCTTATGTATGAAAATGACATTTTGCAGCTTTCCACCGACCATGTATTTGAGATGTCTTTGATTTAGATATGGCATGAGCTTAGTCGTAGAGTGAGACTAGGGAGTTGGACCATCTCAACCATGGTGCACCTGCATATGTATATAGTTTTGTGTATTCATTAAAAATTTTCATTTAATTTTAATCAACTAAAGAGCAATATTCATGACTTACAAGTAATAAAAAAACTTACAAGGATGAGGCATATTCATTACTTACAAGTAATAAAAAAACTTACCAGGATGAGGCATATTCATAACTTTTGTAGTCCTACCTTGGATATCAACACTAGAAGAAACTCATATTGTTTGTGTATAGACAAGACAATATGGGAGTTCATTATACCCATCAACTTGTGGTGTTGTTGTTTGTGTTGGCTCTGTTGGACCCTGCAATTAAGATTCAATATACATTATTCAATAAGATTAACTGTGCAACATATTGAAATATTGAAAAGTGTGTTACCTTGTTGAGCTTCGCTTGGTTTCGAGAATAGTTTAATATTCTCTACTTAACAGGGCCAACCACGTGAAGGTGGAAGCTCATTTGGCCCCTCCCCCCTAACATCACTCTAAATTCCCCATTAACATCTTATAACATTCATTCATTAATTCTTTCTACCATTAATAAAATATAGCATTCATTCATTAATATCACATAATGTTCATTAACACATAACATTGATTAACATTAATTAACACGCAACATTCATCAATATTAATTAACACATATCATCCATAACCATTAATTAGCACATAATTACATTCACTAACACATAAAAATCAGTCATGATCAAATAAGTTAGATTACAATCATTTCTTTCCTTGTTTTTTCTTTGAAGCTATGAAAAGACTAAGTGGAACATCAATTTTGTCATTATTTCCCCCCTCTGCAGGTGTTCCGCCAATTGCTCGTGATCTCAATGCATGCCTAGTCCTATACTGAGGACGAGGACACTGAAGTGAAGGGGGGTCCTCTGCAATAACAAAGAAATGGGTTAAATTCAATTTTTTTTTAAATTATTGTTACAAGTATTTCATTAATTTAGATAACATAATTGTTGTGCTCTTTACCTGATGGGGCCACATCATTTTGTGTAGCCTCAACCTCAACATGCTGAACACCCTCTAGATCTGTTGGAGTTGAAATACTAAAGGTTACATTAATGTTGAACACCAATTGCAATTATATTTTTTTAAAGCGATAACAGTGGTCCTCTTTACCTGAGTGGGGAACATCACATTCTTGAGGTTGTGTACCTAGATCATGCTCCACTTGCTCTCCACCGACTACATGCTCTAAAATATTAACAAAAAAGGTTACATTAATTACTACTCTAATTACAAATTAAGATGTTTAATTGTATTAATAGCTAAATAAATAAATTTGAATAGCAAATGAATACCTCCACTACTGGGATGCACATCCAGAACTTCATGTGCAGGTGGTGTTTCACAATTAGCAGGCTGCATTCCAATGACATGCACATTGTTATCATTGCTTGCTTATTTAAAACAAATATAGTCACTTTATGTTGGAACTCAACATCAATTAGATTATTGGTAAAGTATTCAATTTGAAACAACTTCCATTTACCATATTTACCTGTGTGACAGATGCACTCGAATGTTGTGTATGCACACAGACGCGGTTACCATAAACACAAATGCGACTTCTGGACACAGACACACTTATGTGACACCTAGACGCGGTTCCGGAACGCAGACATGGCTTCTAAATGCAGATGCGCTTGAAAATCCCACAGACGTGATTAGAGAACATAGACGTGATTTCTGGAATCTACAAAAAAATAAAATTGTCGAGGGTGCAAACGGGATCCCAGATGTCGCAGACACGACAGAAAACAAAAAACGCGACCCGAAAATGTTCATATGTGAAAATACCAAAATACACTCGAAAATGTCAGATCTGCAACTTCAAAACACAAAATCTGCAACAAGGATGTTAAATGAAAAAGGGACAAGGGTCCCACTGGGCGTGCCAAAATGTTTACAGTGAAAATGGATACAACAATGATAATATTGAAAGACTAAATGGATTCAACCATAAAACCCTAGCCTAACAACAACAAAGATCCACCATAACATATGAAGATTACCTAAGACAATGCAAATAAAATGAAATCACAAAGATTATACCATCACATGTCCAATAGGGTTTGGATCTCCATTCTTCCTATCTCCATTGATCTTGCTTGATATATTTGCTTTCAGATTTTATGTGCACAAGAGCTCAACAAAGAACAAAAATGTGGTTGCAAGTAGGATTGCATATGAAAGTTCAAAAGTGTAGTGTAGTCAAGTAGTCAGCCAGGGCTTGATAATGAAGGAAGCATCTCCTTATATAGAAGACACTATAAGAAATGGAGGGATAAGATTGAGAGGTGTAAAAGAGGTCGGCTATGATTAGAGGGTAGGTAGAAAAAATAATAAAATAATGAGAGGGTAGGTAGTGTATGAATTAAGAGATGAATGACATGTGTCATGGGTAGAAAAGGTTAATAAATTAATTAAATAAATAAAGATTCATCTAATTAATAGAAGAAGTGGGATCAATTAAATAAATAAGATATTTATTTAATTTAGGAAAATGATAATTTAAATAAATAAATGTATTTATTTAAATGAGAAATAAGGCTAGAAGAGGATAAATGAATTAATTAAATAAATAAAGATTTATTTAATTAATAGAAGAATTAGGCTTAAAATAATTAAATAAATAAAGATATTTATTTAATTAGACATGACAATTTTAGGTGTCTACATTTTGCCCCTCTTTGAGACAATGTGGCTTGTCACATTGTTTCAAAGAAGATAAGATGAACTGATACAAAGTTGCCCCAAGATGGGAATGATATGCCCCCTCAAGAGATTGGATGAAAATGTCTGGAAAGATCGCAGGCAATCTCTTGATAAGAAAGAAAGGCGAGAATGGACTGACCGAATAGAATAGAGTGACAAAGTCACGAGATAAAGAAGACTGACTCGGGAGATGAGGGCTAGGGCTAGGGAAGTCTATAAAATAGACCACGAGGGGAAAACATCCTCATTGTCATCCACACCTTCAAGAGATCAGAGTGCAGAGAGAGAATAGAGCAGCAACAATCAGCAGCGATGGCAATGGTTCACAGATTCAATCACATTTGCCGATTTTAGAGGCCAGCAGAGGCAGGAGAGCCGGTGAGTACCACAAAACCTCCTTGTACTTTGTTGTATTAATTGTTGTCATTAATGCATGCTAGGTAGTGCAATAAATGCACTTTAGGAAATGTCAAAAAGTGTCAAAAACATCGAGGCGCGTCTGCATTAGTGCCAGGCGCATCTGGGTTGGCTAGGCGCGTCTGCGTTTGTGCCAGGCGCGTCTATACCGGAAAAGGCGTCTGTGCAGGATGCGATCGCATCTGTGTTTTTCAAGCGCGTTTGTGCCAGGAAGGCACGTTTGTGTCTCTCAGGCGCATCTGTGCAGATCATAGACATGTTTGTGTTTTTTAGGCTTGTCTGTGCAGAGTAGGTGCGTTTATGCAGGCTCTAAGCGCGTTTGTGTAATGAAATCGTGTTTATGTCTTCAAGGACAAATCGACAGTTCTGTGATGAACATACGCTGTCAATTGGATAAGCTGCTGAGAGGATTCACTCAAGCAGGTCCTCTAGGGAAGATGTAGGATAGGTCGAGGCACTTTGTGATGAATAGTGAGTACCAAGACATAGTACTTTGTGATGAACATGGAGTACTAAAAAGAGAAGTACTTTGTGATGAATAGTGAGTGCAAATGTGAGCAACACTTTAAGATAAACAGTGAGTGCAAAACATGTAGTACTTTGTGATGAACATGGAGTACCACTAGGATAATCAACAACACTTTGTGATGAATAGTGAGTGTCACTAGAATAGAAGTAACACTTTGTGATGAACAGTGAGTGTTACTGGGATAGAGTACCATACACACTTAGATAAAAAGTAGCATTTTGTGATGAACAGTGAATGCCACTATGACTGACATGATTGATTTGCTTGACTGCAGGAGTATTTGCCTATGCTGGAGTCATGGGAGAGATTCCCGTCGACTCAGAGGTTGCTACTAGAGTTGACATTCGAGGACAGAGCTGCCATTGAGGGTATGGGTTTGCGACATATTATGTATGTGCTTAAGTTTTGGGTGAACATGGGGTTGCTGATTGCGTTGGCTGAGAGATGGCACTCAAAGACTTGTACATTTCATTTACCGATGGGTGAGATGACAGTCACCTTGGAGGATGTATGCCAGATTCTAAGGATACTGATCGATGGGGAGTTAGTACCCTATGATCGAGATGGAGATAGGGATGCCCTGAGATAAGTATTCCTAGACCCAGGACTAGATATGAGGGCAGGACATGTCGCATGGGACATGATGACAACGATAAGACTAGCACTACTAGCAGTGCTAGGAGGAGTGATCAAGGGATTCTTGTGTCCAGATAGGGTGACACGAGGGTTGGCTGTGGGCTGGGGGAGCACCTTGGAGACACTGGTTACACAACACACCAGATATGCCTGGGGACCGTGTGTGCTGGCACACTTGTACTATGAGCTGCATCAGTTTGTGTATCATGGATCCATAGGATTGAGCTGCGGAGTTACCTTGCTGTAGGTATGGGCCTATGAGCATCTGCTGGTTACTCGATCGATACACTTTAGGGGCAGGGGTCATGGACGCAGCTTCATGCATCTGTATGATATGATTACCTCACAGCCACAGATTGGCAGGTTGGAGTACTGGCGTCGAGTCTTGGATGAGATCGACACTGTGATATGGAGGCCGTATCTTAGGTGCAAGTAGTGGGAGGATGATGCAGTAGAGTTACCATACACGTTCCGAAGCAGATATTTGATTGGGCGGATGCCCTATGTATTGGAGAGGTAGCTAGTGGACAGAGTGGGTAGATAGTTTGGCAGGATTCAGCGGATGCCATGGGGCTCAGGTATGTATGCGCGGACAGTGCGCGACCAGGCACACTTTGGGCCACTGCTGTCATATGATCAGGCCGTGATACAGTTGGTGGAGATGGTGGATCAGATGACGATGATGATATAGATGGTGGGGGCAGAGGCCAATGGAGGAGGTGAGGTGTGGTAGGAGAGAGGAGAGTGGTGAGGAGAGACAAGTTCGGGTGGTGAGGGGTCACAGTGGGTTGCCAATATAGGTGCTAGTAGCACAGGGTCCTAGACAGGTGCAGGGACAGGGACAGGGACAGAGGTAGGTATAGGTACCGACATAAGGATAGGCACATGCACCCGTACAGGGGGAGCCACAGGCAGAGGTAAAGGGGGCCGAGGAGGAGGAGGATGAGCTACTTAAGCTAAGGGAGATCTACCAGGGACAGGCAGATGAGATTCAGGACCTGGAGAGGGAGAGGGATAGACTCAAGAGGCGGCTCAGAGAAACTAAGCGGGAGAGAGATCAGGCTATACAGCGCTACACTGAGGTTGAGACAACATTGAGGGCTGGGAGGCAAGCAACAGAGGACACAGGGGCTGGATATGCCTATGTTCTGCGAGCAGGGGAGGAGATCGCTTACTGGCGGGATCTCTATTATGGTACAGTGCCAGCCAATCAGCGGGCTAGGAGCTTCCGGAGACCATCACATATAGCGACGACCACTAGAGGGAGTCAGAGGAGACATGCGTCTAGTGGTGGGGTTATGGGTCCTCCACCACCACCAGATAGAGGGGGCAGGAGAGATGATCATGAGGCGGGTCCTTCCAGGGCTCAGACTCTATCAAGGCCAGGCAGCTCCGAGAGAGGGAGTTCATCATAGCCTTAGAGGGCTCCCTATGTATCAGTTTTTTGTACCATTTTGTATTATGATGTAGACACCTGCAGATGATTGTAGCCATATGATTTTGACATCATTGTATTATGACACTCTATGATTATATATATGAGATGATTCATCTTTGTGGCAGCTATAGGCATGTGTACCTATGTGATGAGATGTTTCATGATGGAATGCAATAGTTTTGTTTTTTATGTTTTTATATGTTATGCCAATGCAAATGTGAATGTATGAAATGCAAATGAATATGATAATGCAAATAATTATTTACATGATGAAAATGTAAAATGTGCTAACATGTGTTGTGTGCAGGATGTGATGCAATTGTGATACCTATATGTATGTATGAAATGCTTAATATGTGGTAATGCAGGTGAAGCTACATGAGATGCAAATGTTTGTGGCATGTCATTATACTCAGTCATGTGATAGTGGACTACACGGATTTAGGAAGGACGATGAAGGTCAATCAAGAAATGGGGATGGAAGATAGAAGATATGGAAGTGAAAGAGCTTCTTTTGAGTTATCATCATTGAGCTTTATTATGGCAAAATAGGTTATGACAATCGAGGCATATGTTCGATCCAGAAAGTCATTGTACTCATTTGCATGGAGATAAGACAGTTGCAAACAAGGAATGCCCCAGTTCATACTAGACTCTTAGTGTCCTCATATCCTTGGACAAGTCATAGCATTACTAAGAGACAATCCATAGACAACAAAGAAAAATAGGTGATGATACCCCATCCTCGCCTTTCTAGTCAAAGACATCCTGGAGATGAAATCTCTAGTCAGAGATATCCTGGAAAAGCTAAAAGACATGTCACCAAAAGATAAAATCAAAAAAGAAAACCAAGACTCGACCCCAACATCCACTATAGTCCTCAAGTTTAGTGTCTCTTGTCACTTGTATAAGTCAAATTTGATTGTGGTCACAATGTTTACTTGCACAAAATGATAAATAGCACTGAACCATATGTTATCTGAGTCTATCAAAAGATTTGATTTGTTGAAGCCCATTGTTGTTGCTATGTCTCATCTGAAACTGACTGAATCCATGAAACTAATACTTTATTGTGGAGAAGATGGAACTTTATTGCAGACTGGCGATGCAAGTGTTGCTTTATTGTGGATTGTGCGCGGATAGACTGAAGAAAATTTGGAAGAAACTGTACTCCTCGAAACATGTGATGCTCTCAGTTCCACACCCATCACTAGACGTAGGATTTGCCTTAGCCATAGATAGGAGCTGATTTATTATGGATGGAAAAAGGGGTGAAAAGGGGGTTATTATGGATGGCTAACCAATCTTGGGTAGATCAAAAACAAGCCATGATGGGAATGGGTAAGTTTATTATGGATGAATAGGTTGTGAGTGTGTGCACAGTGAAAGGATGAAATGGATTCCTGAAGGAGAGAGGAGCAATGTCTCTACGCATGGCACCGGTGACCCAGTTTTCACCATGGTACTTGCCCAGGGCGCCACCAAAGTGGTTTTCACCATTGGACGAAGTGTTTTTTTTATTTTTATTTTTTAATTTTTCAATTTTTTTTGTGTCACAAGGCGCCTGTTTGCCAGGTTTTCACCAAGAAACGATTTTTTATGTTTTATGATTTTTTTTTTTATATTTTTGAATTGGGATACTCTGAAGAGTTATGTGTAGAACCTGCGAAGGTGCATGCTGTTGATAGGATCCTCTAAAGGTTCACCCTCTATGGTTGAGAGTTGATATGCACCAGATCCATATGCTGCTGTAATGATGTAAGGACCAAGCCAGTTTGATTCAAATTTGCCCTTCTTCTCTCTATCCTACTGATTCTTAGGATTTTCTTTGAGAACTAAGTCCCCTACCTCAAATGTGTGAGGCTTGACTTTATGATTGTAGCTGCGACTCATTCGTTGTTGATAAGCCTTGAGATGATTAAAAGGAATTTGTCTTCGTTTATCCAGTAGTTCAAGTTCTTGTAAGCGAGAGACCCTATAATCTTCATCATTGATAATGTTTTGCAAAGAGACTCATAAAGAGGGTAACTCGACCTCAATAGGCAAGATAGCTTCAGCACCATAGACAAGTGAATAGGGTGTAGCTCCTGTAGGTGTGTGGACGCTTGTGCGGTAGGCCCAAAGTGCGGGATTAAGTTGTATATGCCAATTACGGCCAGCATCGTCGACTGTCTTTTTTAAGATTTTGAGGATTGTTTTATTAGACACCTTAGCTTGACTGTTACCTTGGGGGTAATATGGTGTGGAGAAATGATGAGTAATATGGAAGCGATCACAGAGTTCACGAACATCCTGATTTTTGAAGGGACAACCATTATCGGTGATAATGGAAACAAGAATATCGTATCGACAAATGATATAGTTGAGAATGAAGGTAGCAATTTTTTTTCCAGTGACTTGCGTGAGAGGCACGATTTTGATCCATTTTATGAAATACTCTATGGCAGTGATAATGAATTTATGACCATTGGAAGAAGGAGGGTGAATCTTGCCTATGAGATCAAGTCCCCACTGACAAAAAGGCCAAGGAGTCGCAATTGGTTGAAGTTCTTGTGTTGGTGCATGAATGAGATCTCCATGAAGTTGACACTACCTACATTTCTTGACAAACTGATATGAATCTTTTTCCATATTGGGCCAGTAGTATCCAGTCTTGATGAGTTTTTTGGCTAAGGTAGGACCACCAGAATGTGGACCACATATCCCTTCATGTACTTCACGTAACACAATCTGAGCTTCATCACTTTCTAAACATCTAAGAAGAGTGCCATCTAGACCTCGATGGTAGAGGATATTGGCTAAAATGATGTATTGAGAAGATTGGCGAATGAAAGTGCGACATTGATTATTGGATAGGTCAGGAGGTAGGGTACCGTCATGAAGGTATGTGAAAATGTGACCATACATCTGGGAATTAGGACCAACAACACATAACATCTCAGTAGGAGTGATTTCATATGAGGGAACCAAAAGGTTATCCACCAAGAACTCATAGCGAGTCTCATTTGGTGGTAGATCGATTAATGAAGCAATTGTAGCCATGGCATTTGCGGCTCGATTCTATTCTCTTGGTATCTGCTCAAAGTATATCTTTGTGAAATGTTGTTTTAGGTCATCTACCATTCTTTTGTAAGGCATTAATTTCTCATCCTTTGTTTGGTAGTTATCTGTTGTTTGACGAATTACAAGTTGAGAGTCCCCAAAAACTTAAAGTTCCTGGATTTTCCATTGAATTGCAATATGTAATCCTGTTGTTAATGCCTCATATTCCGCTATGTTATTAGTGCAAGGAAATGATAAGCAGTATGATTTTGGTATGGAATCCCCCTGAGGAGTTATAAAGAGGATGCCAACTCCTGCCCCATGCTGTGTGTATGAGCCATCAAAGTATAGTTGCCAAGGCTTCGCGTGCGACACTGTTAAAATGGATTCATCTGGAAATTCTAAAGTTAGAGGAACATCATCTATCATGGGAGCATCTGCTAACTGATCTGCAATAGCTTGTCCTTTTATTGCTTTTCTGTCCACATACTCAATGTCAAATTCACTCAGGAGCATCACCCATTTGGCTAGTTGCCCAGTAAGAGTTGCTTTATTGAGAAGGTATTTTAATGGATCGATCCTTGCAACCAACTTAGTTTTATGAGTTAGCATGTAATGTCGTAATTTCTGTGAAGCAAAGACCACAACGAGACATGCATGCTCAATTGGTGTATAATTCAGCTCATATCCCACTAATGTGTGACTGATGTAATAGACTGCCTTTTCTTTGCCTTCAGTAACCTATTGTGCTAAGAGTGCCCCCAATGCTGTTGAAGTAGCTGATATGTATAGTAGTAGAGGCTGATATGGAATTGGTGGCATCAAAACTGGTGGATTCAGAAGATAGTTTTTGAGTGCCTGGAAAGCTTGTTGACAATTATCATCCCATTTGAATTTGATGTTTTTATGTAGCAAGTGCTGAAAAGGATTACACTTATCTACAAGTTGTGCTATGAATCTTCGTATGGATTGAAGTCTCCCTTGCAAAGATTGAAGTTGACTGATGTTTCATGGTGGTTGCATCTCTAGGATGGAATTGAATTTTGCTGGATCTGCTTCGATTCCTCTCTTTGAGACAATGAATCCTAGGAGCTTCCTGAAGGCTACTCCAAAGACACATTTCTTGGGGTTTAATCTTACTTTATATTTTTCCAACCGATTAAAGACGATTGAAAGTTTGTCCAAATGTGTATCTCTATCTATTGATTTGCCCAAGAGGTCATCAACATAATCTTCCATAGTAACGTGCATGAGATCATGAAAGATAGTAGTCATGGCTCTCTGATATGTAGTGCCTGCATTTATTAGCCCAAAGGGCATGACATTCTAGCAGAAAGTTCCCCAAGGACAAGTGAATGCTGTTTTGTGCTGGTCTTCGTGCAATTTTTATTTGATTGTAACTAGAGAATCCATCCATCAAGGATAACATCGCATGACCTGCTGTGAGATCGACAATCAAGTCAATATTTGGTAATGGAAAATCATCCTTAGGATAAGCTTTGTTGATGTCTCTAAAATCTGTACATATTCTGATGCTACGGTTTGGTTTACTGATAGGCACTAAGTTGGAGATCCATTCAGGATAATCAATTGGGCGTATGAATCTGACATCCAATAATTTCTCAAGTTCTGCTTTGACTAGTAATGCCACTTGTGAATGCATCTTTCTTAATTTTTGTTTCACTGGTTTTGCCCCCGGTTTAACTGTCAAATGGTGCATTACCAAATCTGGATCCAATCTAGGCATATCAGTGTATGACCATGCAAAATTGATTTGTCGTTCTATGAAGAAACTTATGAATTTTGACCTTTCTGACTCTGTCAAAGATTGAGCCAGGAATATGTTGTGTGGAACTTCTTCTGTACCAATGTTTGTTTTGATAGTCTCCTCTACCAACATGGATGACTTTTCTTCATATGATGCGGGGAGAATGTTGAGCCTTCCATCTTTGGATGCCTCAGAGAGGTTTTTGCCCTCAGATATGTCCTTTCTTTTTACTTTTTTGGGGTCAGACAGTGCCACACTATGGTTTTCACCATAAGACCCTTGGTTTGTTTTTATTTTTATATTTTTGTGACTAGAAGGCCCGACACCCTCACCAAAATATGCCACGCTATTGAGTTCTATAGTGTATCCCGCTTTATGGTCCCCAGGGGGAAGATCATCTCATATGCCAAGATAGTCAATAAGGGCTTCATCATTTTGGAATGTGACAAACTGTGCAGGTCCTTCATGATCCCAGTCAATAAGTTGGTGGTGAACAAGGGGAAGGCCTTTGATGTCTTCAAAGTTAGTGGGGTTAAGAGTGAAGATGAAGTTATATTCAGGTATGTCAAGGTAGTTATCAAGGTCATTGTTGGCACTCTCCTCATCAGTCTCGATTGTGAACGGATCCAAATTATCATCACTAGTAGCACATTCCAGGACAAGTGTTCTCATTCTATGTGATTTCAACCCAGGACCTAGAGGCAAAGACTGTATGGGATCCTCTGGGGTTGTTTCTTGACCAAATTTGAATTTCCTATTAAATTCCTCTTCTTCTGTTGGTTCACTTGGTTCTCTGAATGTCTCAGTGAGCTCATAGTCACTAGAGGATTTGTTTGAACCCCAATCCCATTCATTGGAGTATGTGGAATAGCGATTTTCTTGTTGAATTTTGGCAGCTTTGATTTGTAATGCTTCTTCTGTCTTTGGAGTATGAACCTTGGAAGTCATGAAACCAAGTCCTTTGGAACGTTCCTTTTTGAATGTCAATTCAGGTTGTAAAGGTTCAATGATGCCTTCCTTTCTTAACCCAAGAGGACTTTTGCCATCATAACCAAATTTTTGTAGAATCTTGAACCCTTTGCCATACTTCTCACATGGTAAATTGATGTGATCTTATGTATCATTTTCAAGGTCTTTGTAAAGCATTTTGTATAAGTCTTCTTCTTCCAATTCACCCCATTTTTGGAAGATTGTAGGATCCCATTCAAGTGTAATGATAGATACCCGCTTAGTAGGATGTGGTCGTCCATATTCTTTTGGTGAATTCATGACTTGTTGTAAGTACATGGTCTGATTCAAAGTGTATTCACCCATGCCCTTGTCCGGGAATTTCCCTTTAAGCTCACCTTGTTTTGATGTCGAAGGTTTTAATGATTTAGGATCAATGTACGCAGAAGAAGGTACAAATTCACGATTACTTGGAATGATCGTCTCAGTTTTCGATCTCAAGTTATTGCAATATATGAATGGATTAGGATCACCATTAACTGTTATTTCAACTCCATTGTGGGGAAACTTAATGCATTGGTGATATGTAGATGGGACTACCCTCATTTCATGAATCCAAGGATGTCCTAGCAATATGTTGTATGTGAGCTCCAGGTCTAGGACTTGACAAACCACATCCTTTGTAACCGGCCCAACTCTGAGAGGTAAGGTGACTGTGCCTTTGGATGAACGCTCTTCGTCATCATATGCCTTGATGGTAATTTTGTTTGTAGCATTCATAGCTTTATCAAAATATCCCAATTGTTTAATAGTGCTCAATGTACAAATATTTAGACCCGCTCCTCCATCTATCAGGACTCATTTTATGTGATGTTTGTGTATGAAGGCTTCAATGTGTAAAGGTGCGTTATGCGACTGACTTATGGAGGCGTCATCAGCTTCCGTGAATGTAAGGGAGTGTGGAATGGAAAGGTATCCCACCATGGTTTGAAACTGGTCCATGTTCAGATCAGTAGGAACAATAGTTTCTGTCAAGATTTTGTCAAGAATGGATTTATGTGCGGGGGATATGCGTAGGATATCAAGAATGGAGATGAGCGCAGGTGTCTTCCCTAACTGTTCTACAAGGTCATACTCAGGTTTGGTGGATGAGGAAGTGATGTTTTTGGCTGGAGCACCTTGCAAAGTGAATTTACCTTGACGGGTTGTAACATGACATTCAGAGGTAGGTTCGGAAGAAGATCCAACACCTTTTAGGACAATCTTGGGTCTTTGGGTAGAATTCTCAGGGTTTTTGTTCTTGATGATAATAGTAGAGACATAATTGTCCATCGAGATGTGATTGATAGTTGAATCATAGTTAGAAGATGCTTTGGTATAGTTGGTCTGATCATCTGTGGCTGCAACTTTTCCCTTGTCATGCTTTGGGAATGGTTCCTTAAACATCTCATGTTCTTGATTGGATGAGTGTCCTTCAATCTCAATGTCACCTCTATCAATGAGATCTTGTATGATGTTCTTCAGTCGGTGACAATTTCCTATTTTATGACCCTTTCTCTTATGAAATTCACAATATTCATCATCATTCCACCAATTTGGTTTGACCTTTGGTTCATATGGAGGAAAATCTGGAATTGTGATTACTTTGTTTGCCACTAGCTTCTTGAAGACCGACTCTAGTGGTTCTCCCAATGTAGTGTAATTCCTTCATGATTTGGAAGTTGTTTGAGTATTCACCTGATTGTTTGTAGAGCTTGATCTGGAAAAAATGACCATCATTGACTGTGTTCTTGTTTTTATTCTAAAATCTTGGCTTATCTTTTCCTTTAAAGTCATCTTTGTTTTCCTTGAATATCTTAATGACTCCTTGTTCAATTAGGACCTTCTCTGTTGCTAAGCCTTTTTCAATGATGTCCTTGAAGGTGGACAAACAAGCTTTTCTTAGATCATAGCTAATGTCTTTGTTAACATTTTGGGTGAACATCTCTACCGTTTGTTTTTGTGGAATTTCACAAGAGCATCTGCTAGCTAGATTTCTCCATCTTTGTAAAAATGATGAAAAAGACTCTCCATCTTTTTGCTTGGTGTTGCACAAGGTAGTGACTAATATGTCTGTCTCTATATTGTATGAGAAATGTTGGATAAATGCCTCTGCTAAGTCACCCCATGACTTAATTCCAGGTGGAAGTTGGGAGAACCATTCCATAGCTTGATCACCTAGGCTTTGTGGGAATAATCTCATCAAATATGTCTCTTCTGAAGCTACCTCAATGCAAGCTGTGAAAAACTGTCTTATGTGTGCCTTAGGATCCCCTTTTCCTTTGTACTTATCAAACTTAGGCATTACAAAGTGTGTAGGAAATGGAGGCATTGGAATGCTCTTGTCAAATGGATAAGGACATATGTCTCTCATTGTGTAAATTGGCTTCAGTGTATTCATGTCCTCCATTTTCTTTTTCAAGTCCTTAATTTGTCGTTCCAAATTACTCTTAGGTGGAGATCAACTTCTTGGACCATACCCCATGCTTGAGGCACCAATTGGAGGAGCATGTTGCATATATGGATGATATTGATCATACACATGTTCATATGGAGGAGGTCTATAGTGATGCTACATATATGGACCACTTGGTATAGAGTTATGTTGAGGAATGAAATATCTACTTTGTCCATGTATATCATACTCTACAGGCATGTCATGAGTTTGTTCTAGTGTGTTGCCCCCAAATTTGATGTGGGGTTTCCTTGTGTCCAAATTTTGAGCATGCCTTTGGATATCCAATTGATTTGGTGGTAGGTCTTTAGCATTAGACTGTGCTTGAGTGTATTTTTCTGCATAAGACCTCCATAATGGTCTGTGAAGGTGAGTATCATATGCTTGACCATGTGTATATGGGACCTCTAGTTTTTGAAACAAAGACGATGGTGATTCAGGCACAAGATGTGGTCCTCTATTGCCTCCACTATTAGGCCTCCTTTGATCCATGTTGGAGTGAGTTTGTTGCAAAGGTCGATTTTCCATTATTTGAGACATGTCAAAATCATGAGGTATCTTGGCTCCACTTTGTGCCATCACTTGTAGAAAGTATTATCTATCTCTCCTCATTATTTCCTCAACCAATCAATTAAAATGAGGATTCATAATGGTGTCTTCCACTTCTGCTAAATGTATGGAAAAGTTGTCCATATTGTCATTGTGTGTATCATTGTTGTTTGTAGTGTCCATGTTCTCAACATTTGGAATGTTTCTATAGGCATCCATGTCAGGTAATTTAGTATGATCAGAATTGAAAAAGATATCATTGTCATACTCATAAGAACTCATGTTTGCAGACTCTTGAGCCTCTTTAGCTTCTCTCCTAGATTTTTGGGAACGGGTTTCAACCATGAACTAGGCATTGACAAAGATGTGTTAGAATAGATGGAAATGGAAAGAGTTTGGAAGACCAAGAGTTTGGATGGAATGTAAATGAATCTGAGGTTTACTTGCAATGACCAAAGTGTAAGACCAAGTATGTATGTAGTAGAGTAGGCGTGGCTTCCAAAGAGAGGATAGTTTCTCTTGATGAGGTAAGTTGACCTTGACTCTAAGTAAGACCAAATGAGACCCAAAGGTGATAGACCTTGATGAGGGACCACTTAGTAAAATGTTGTTGTATGTAGTGTGTTGACAAAGTAAGATGAGGACAAGCAAGTGACCTTTTGACTCAAGTTTAGACAAATGTGAATGTAATGTAAGGTGTAAAGCAATGATGGACTTTGTGAGACCCAAAGACAGGTTGAATACTTGATGAAAACCTGAAGAGATAACCTAGGAAGCTGAAGAATTTTGAAACTGACTGTGTTTGTTTGCTGGACTGTAAAAGTTTTTCAATTTTGAACACAGACGTGCCTGTATACTGCACAAATGTGATTTCCTAACACAGACGTGGTTCTGTTAAACACAGACACAAGTCTGAGATTTTTGTAAATGCAGTGTTGATTCTGAGAACATAGACGTGTTTCTGCCCTTCATAGACACGGTTATACGACACAGACGTGTTTCTGCAAAATTTGTGCAATTTTTTCCAATCTGTGAAGTTGCTTTGTTGTGACCAAATCTGAATGTTTGACTATTTTTTCATGACAAGATGACACAGTGTTGATGAGGACTCAATGTTTGCAAGTGTCTAGACAAAAATGACTCAAATAAAATTGTGTTGCTTGATGTAAAATTGTTTTCCATACACTTGAAGACACAAAAGACACAATGTTTTGTTGTTTGGTCTTGAATGTTTGAATGTTTAAAATAAGTCAAGCACAATTCTTATGGCTAGCTAAGACAATAGTTGTTGATCCCACATGGGGTTTTACCCCCGAGGCTACACTATTCAGAGTGGATACTTAGATGCTTGACCCCACTGGCTCCACCCTCGACACTCACTTCTCGGGGCAGCCAAGCATCAGTCCCCACAAAAACTCCTTGTGGTGAACTTTGTATCTCTACTAAGAACCGTATGTGTGTGGGCCGCTACCAGAGGTCCGACCTCCTACCCCAACAACTAGAAGGATTTGGGCTTCTAAAAAAAAAAGGTGCTAGTAAGGACATCCGCTCGTGTGGCCATACATGCGACACTTTCAGCTCTGTAAATACAAAAGGCTCCCAGTCGGTAGGGGTTACGCCCTACAAATGATCAAATAAATTTGATCAAACGATTTATGGGGAGACATATTGTTAGTATGAACTAATCAACACACGTTATTCATAGTTTTCACCATGAATACAATTATTTATAGTGGTTTGGAAGAAGATGGCTTTTCTTTTGCTACCACTTGGGTCGTTCTCTCCTCACTAGTAGTCCTAATGACCACACGGGGAGACAGGCCCTCTAAAGATGAAACAAAAAGAGCCTATTGCTCAAGACACAAAAGGCAATGGTTCAATTTTAGTGCACCAATTGAAGTGTTTGCTAGTCTATGAAAACAAGGCACACAATAAAAATCCAAAAACCCTTGCCAAGGTCTTGCAACAAAGATTTGTTAGTAGTTTGGATTGTTTGAAATAATCACCCCTTCCTACAAGCACACAAGTTAGGTAAATTTTAGATCCAAAAGACTTTGTGAAAATAGGGGCTTTCAACAAAACGATTTTGCTTTCAAGACAAGCTGCACCAATTTCATTAGCTAGATCTGAAGATGTTAGCTCAAAATAAACCAGATCTGAAAAACTGAATGACTAAAAACTTGAATCAATGAAAATCCAAAATGCAAAATAAGTGGACACAGACGCGGTTACCATAAAAACAAACACGACTTCTGGACACAGACACACTTATGTGACACCTAGATGCGGTTCCGGAACGTAGACGCGGCTTTTGAATGTAGATGCGCCTGAAAATCCCACAGACGTGATTTCTGGAATCTGCAAAAAAATAAAACTGTCGAGGGTGCAGACGCGATCCCAGATGTCGCAGATGCGACATAAAACCAAAAACGCGACCCGAAAATGTTCAGACGCGAAAATACCAAAATACACTCGAAAATGTCAGATCTGCAACTTCAAAACACAAAATCTGCAACAAGGATGTTAAATGAAAAAGGGACAAGGGTCCCACCGGGCGTGCCAAAATGTTTATGGTGAAAATGGATACAACAATGATAATATTGAAAGACTAAATGGATTCAACCATAAAACCCTAGCCTAACAACAACAAAGATCCACCATAACATATGAAGATTACCTAAGACAATGCAAATCAAATGAAATCACAAAGATTATACCATCACATGTCCAATAGGGTTTGGATCTCCATTCTTCCTATCTCCATTGATCTTGCTTGATATATTTGCTCTCAGATTTTATGTGCACAAGAGCTCAACAAAGCACGGAAATGTGGTTGCAAGTAGGATCGCATATGAAAGTTCAAAAGTGTAGTGTAGTTAAGTAGTCAACTAGGGTTTGATAATGAAGGAAGCATCTCCTTATATAGAAGACACTCTAAGAAATGGATGGATAAGATTGTGAGGTGTAAAAGAGGTCGGCTATGATTAGAGGGTAGGTAGAAAAAATAATAAAATAATGAGAGGGTAGGTAGTGTATGAATTAAGAGATGAATGACATGTGTCATGGGTAGAAAAGGTTAATAAATTAATTAAATAAATAAAGATTCATTTAATTAATAGAAGAAGTGGGATCAATTAAATAAATAAGATATTTATTTAATTTAGGAAAATGATAATTTAAATAAATATATTTATTTAAATGAGAAATAAGGCTAGAAGAGGATAAATGAATTAATTAAATAAATAAAGATTTATTTAATTAATAGAAGAATTAGGCTTAAAATAATTAAATAAATAAAGATATTTATTTAATTAGACATGACAATTTTAGGTGTCTACAGGTCCCTCACATACTTTAGATATGTGCTAGCTTTTTCAAGGAGCTTGGTTTTGTCAAAGGTGTCATTTCCAAACCACTCAACCATTTGGTTTGTCAATTCATCTTTTAACCTTTTTTCTTGGTCATTCCATTTTTTAAAGCAAAAACAAACCTATTAGATTCAAAAATGAACTGAAGCTACATTTATTACACTTGAAGAAATGGATCAAAGGAAAACTATTCCAACAATGATATCAAATCAAAAGTGGATAAGGGTTAGTTCACATATGATGTACCACCTTTTACGTATGGTGGGTCCAAATATTTGCAATGCAATGTCACTAAGATGTTTATAGAAAATATCATTGCCTGCAAAAATTCATGGGATCATTAGTCCAAAATGAGTGATCATAAAGTAAATTACAATTAGAGTATATATAATAATAATTTTAAAGTACTTGGAACCTTTTGTATCTTTAAGGGAAGCATTTCTTCGTCACTCACCACCAATGTGGCCTGCAACGTTCCCGTACTAGCAATACGAGAAGATCCAAGAAATGATGGTATGTTATCAATAGTAGTTGCCTCTGGCACATCCTCATGTGCATCTCCTGCAAAAAATGAATCCACTATGAAATGGCATTAGAATTCAAGAAAGAACGCTTGAAGGGAAATAAACACATGACGGAAGATAGAGCAAAAGAGGGATCTACCAACAGTGGGCGAGCCAATATGACGTGCACTAGAGGATGTCTGCTTGCTACGTGTTGCCGAAATTGTAGTCGGCAATATAGGTGAGGGTGACCTTTGATGAGGCAGTGACAACATTTGCACAGTAACATTGACAACACCTAAAGAATAATACATTAAATATATGAAAAGTGCAAGAATTGTAAACAAGGATGAACCTTTATTTTGAAAATTGACAGTATCAAGTATGATGTGTTTTGGGTACTCAGAGTGATAAGCCAAGCAAGTGATAATACAAGAAAATCATCATCACCTGAAGATCCTGCAACACCCCAATCGTGGGAATGACTTTCATGAGGGTGGATAAATTGCTGTAAAAACAATATGTACATATTTTAGTTAATGGCATAAAAGAGAATAAAATATAAACCATTATTGAACTTTTGTTATAATTAAAGCTTTCATTACTGCTTACTTGCAAGTTTTCTGCTATCTTAAACAATAATTCCACCCTCTATCGTATCTCATCAGTGGTAGGATGCACGGCTGCTAAAGAAACAATCTCTTTTCTAATTTTTATAAGAGGCATTTTAAAGAATTTCACAAGGTCTGTGGGATCTTCAGGGTCATCATTGCTTAACCCTAATGATTCCACATCCATAGAAAGGTGCTCAGGTATTGCAACTCCCTTTCCCTTTCCCCGAACATCCATCTGTGTCAAGAATATCATTAACAATTACAAAATTAGTATAAATCACTAAAAAAAAGAATGTAATAATGTAATAGTTTGCTTCTATCTAATTTGTACAATTACAATGAGGTTTACCTGCTCGATAGAAGTGTTGCAAGCTACATCTTTGTTTGTGATATGTGATGGATCCATGTCGGCCTGTGACAAAGAAAAAATATAAAAAATGTTAGCGAAATTACATAGTATACAACATGAACAACATGAACTTTGTAGACAAAAGGAGTATTAAATAATAAAAAGATGTTGTCATCAAAATCATTGTAAATTTTTTGATTCCTTACCTTTACTTTATGTAGACTATGCAAGATCCTTAACTAAATGGTTGATAATGTTTGTAGTCAACGACCTGTTCCCACCAAGGGTGACAACATCACATAGGGACTATACCTGAAATCAACACCAACAATTGAGCATCATAAGCATTACTACATTTGTAAGTTGATAAACAATAAATACATACGTATCATAAGCATCAGAAGCATCACATGATGTGTCATCATATATGTAATTGAGCATCGCAATTACCATCACATATCATGTGTCATCATAAACATGTAATCCATCACATATGTATCATAAATCACCATCCATCACATAGGTAATAAACAATCCACATTCTATAAATAAACACAAAGTTCAAAAAATGTCACATGCATCATCATAAACATGTGATCCATCACATATGTATTTTAAATCAACATCCATCACATAGCTAATAAAAATCCAATTTCCATAAATAAATACAGTTTAAAAATTGTCACATAAATAGTCACTCTCCCTATCTCCATCTCCATATTAAAAGGTGCATCATGAATTAATTATGTAATGGCATTAGAATTCAAAACATAATGAATTAATTATGTAAAAAAAATTCTATCAGGAAGTCAATATTAAATAGATAATATACTAATCACATACCTCATACATTTCATTCTTCATCATCATGAACATCAAGGTCATCATCATCATCATCATCATCATCATCATCATCATCATCATCATCATCACCATCACCATCACCATCACCATCATCATCTTCTTCTTCTTCTTGTTCTTCTTCATCGTCATTGAGAAATTGTCGACCGTGATCATCATCCACTTCATCTTCTACTTCTTCGGTATCTTCTTCTTCCATCACATTATACTTTATCGGCCTTCCTCTTGGATCATGTCTAACAACAAATGACCAACCCGATTTATGTGGAACCTCTGAGTAAAATACTTGCTCACATTAGCTTGGAAGAACATAGGGCTCACCCCCAACTGGTTCAAATGACCTTGTATTTAGCATTATAAAACCATTATCATGTTCAATAACACTTCTATCAGGATCATTTTTATTCAATTGTAGCCTGTACCATTTGACGCCGAACAAAACTAATTTGAAGGAATTAAAGTCACACTCAAGTATATCATCCAAAATGCCATAGTATCGATTTTGAGACTGTTGAGGATGAATGCCATTTCTCGATGAAATATTTGTCTCCTCAAAGACTGCAATGATGTCAGAATCACAAGTTTTCTTCGTGTCATCCAACCTTTTTATGTGAAATTTATGACCATTGCAGCACATAGCATTGTGGTGTTTGACCTGCGATATGTCGAACATGTAAAATTTATTGTATTGTGAGTTGATAAACATATGGGTGATTAATAAATTTATACATACTTGTTTATCTCTTAAACCATATGCTAAATCAATTTCCCTTTGCGTAACATTGGAATCTCCATTACGATGTGCTTCTTTAACCAATGAAGCCACACCTTCCCATGTTAATGTGCATCTAGAATGTTGACAATGTTCAATCCATACTGTCATCCAATCAAGATTGTTTACAATATACAAATGTAGTGCATCTCACTCTCGACCAACTATACAAAAAATAAATAGACGTCTTACAATCGATTTATTTTGAAGATTAAAAATTAATTAACTACAATAACATCTTATAATTACCTCTCACTTTCCTCGATCTACCTTTCCCCATCAAGTACTCCCCTTCAAATTTGTTAATGGTGTTGGGATCTCAAATGCGATCCACATGGATCTTTGCTGCAAACTTAGGAAGATATTCAGAAATGTACACCATAGTCTGGTACACCATATATCCCTCCATCATAGAACCCTCAGGATGTGCTCTTTGTCGAACCAAAGCCTTCAAAAATTTCAAGTGCCTCTCAACCATCCACATTGACCTAGTGTGTACAGGTCCACACAATTCAATCTCCTCAACTTGGTGTATGAGGTAGTGTTCTTGTGCATTGAAAAAAACTAGAGGTAGACAATTTTGTATTTCACACATTAAATGAGGAATTTTTCTCTTCCAACATTTTATATCATCTTTATGGATTTCTTTACATGACAACCACCTACAAGGTATTCAAGATGCAAAAAAAATATATTACATAAGAAGTAAAACAAATTGCAAATATAATATCTATACAACAAACTAAACAAATATCACTACTTACCTCATGTATTTTCCAAGATCATATATGACTTGCTTGACATTATTGTCGAAGTCGTCTGGGAGAGATAGAGGTAGAACATACTGCAACAATTATAAAATTATCTTTTCCATTTTTTGTAACATAATGAAAATTACACGTACGCACAATACTTAATTACATACTAAAAACACAAGAACATGAATTACCTTAATGAAGGTATGCCAATCATGCATTTTCATCCCTAGCCCAAATTCACTTTTCTTTGATATGAGATTGTTTATGTTTGCAGCAAATCCTGTGGGAAATCGAATTTTTCGTATGACTTCTTTTATAGTATTGCTTTGCTGGTCCGTTAATAACCAAGGAAGCTCACTTATATTAATCTGGTATCCATGGCTATTTGATTGAATGACATTTATCATTGCATGATTGGAATCCTAAATGTCACTACATATTTTGACAATTTTTTCTTTGTCACGCCTTCCATCCAATATTTTCCATACCATCTTTGTTATATTCTTTCCAATATGCATACTATCAAACAAATGAAAAATTTGTAACTGCTCGTAGTAGGGAAACCTACTAAATTGTCAGGGATAACATTTTATTCCCTTAGGAAGGTGGTCATTTATGCCTTCGCGACCTTCATGATCATCAATCACATCATCAGTAAACAAAACAAAATAGAAAAGATGTTTTATGACAAACCAATAGATGGAATGGCATTACCTTGACGATTAATTCTATTATATTCCAACTTCCACAGGTGAGTTGTCATTCTTCATGGCTTTGATGTATTCTCTTCTTTCCCATTGAAAAGATGTTTTTCATTATTTTGATACTTATGATTTTTGTGGAGAAAGTGCCTATACTCATCAAACAACTGCTTTCCTAAACTTTTTGAATGACGAGTTTTCATCTTTGGACCACAAACAGGACATGCAAATTTTCCCTTTGTTTGAAGACCTACAAGATAATGTATAATTGTATTAAATATGATAATTTTTTGAATTATAATGTTCATGCACAACTTAAACACTATAACATACCACAAAAATGTGTTAGCCACGGGGCATCGTGTATTGTCCATAGAAGCATCGCACAGAATTGAAATTGTCTTTGTCCTATTGGTCTAGAGACATCATACATAGTGACACCATTCCATAACTCCAACAACTCATCGATAAGAGGCTCAATATATATATTCATATCTTTAACTTGGTACTTACCTAATCAAATGAACAAAAACATTACATAATTATTATGACCATTTTACTGCAATATTTATAATTAAATTTAGACGACTATATTTAAATGATAAAATACCTGGAACAATCATTGCCAACATTATGTGCTCCCTCTTTATTGACATCCATGGAGGAATGTTATTGTTGATAACAAAAACAGGCCACATTGAGTAAACAGATCTCATCTCTCCAAATGGATTGACACCGTCCGCTGCCAATGAAAGCCTGAGATTACGAGGTTCTTCTTTAAAGTGTGGCCACTTTTCCTCTATGTCCATAAATGCTGAACCATCCACAGACATTCAAATAATGTCATCTCGACTTCTATTGCATGCATGGTAATCCATAAATTGTGCCAAGCTAGTGCACTTGAATAATCGTTGCATACGTGGAATAATGGGAATATAGCGAAGAACCTTGGGGGGAACCCTTTTTGTTATTTGATCTGTTCGATATCTACTGATATGACATTCAGGGCATTCAGTTTGAAATTCATGTTGTTTGTGATATATAATATGATCATTGAGACAAGCATCTATTGCTTGATACTCCATTCCAATATCTTTCATAATGACAGATAATTCTCGGTATGAGCGAGGTAGAATATTTGATGGTGGTAACAAAAACTCACCTATCAATCTACAATGAAAAAATATAATTTGTTATAATAAAGAATATTAATGGTACAACATGATTCACATTTTATTATGACATATATGACATACCTTAACATATGTGACATTGTTATGTTGGATAAACCATTCATAACCTTCAAGTTCACCAACAACAATACAGTGAAGAGAAGAGTTGCCTGCGAGCCTTCGTAAAGGGCCTCAAATGCCTTCTCAAGTAGAGGGACACCATGAACAGCATCAAGGTCATCTTCATCATCATGATCAGCTATGTGAGTACTAAATGAGTCATGGATCAATGTATTTGTACCATCATCTTCAATTGTGTTTTCTGGCTCATAATCGTCATCTTCCATGGGATCATTATCTTCAGCTTCGATATTCGCACCTCCATGTTCGTCCACTTCGAAAACCATATTCTCAGAGTTGTGTTGATCCATACCATGTGCTCTGGGGTGCTCGAGCTATATAAAATTGATAAACATAAATAAACTGTGATCATGATCTCATCATCACGTGATTTATTATGTATATAAATTGTCAAAATGATATAATGAGAAACATACCAATGGATGATAATCATGTCCACCTTCAATGTGACCATGCAGCCTACAATGTTTCTTTGTTGTTTTGATTAGAATTCTACTAGTCTTTAACCCCTTACAAATTTTGCATGGACAATAACATTTTCCATCACCTTTTCTTTTCAAGTTAGACCACAATCTAGCAATTGTCTCCTTATTTTGTTGTTCGTTGATATTGTCTGACATGGTCTTTCTTCATAGGCAAGAAAATAGAAATTATCATCATTGAACAAAGCATCTTATTGAATTTAGATTTCTAGTTTTCTTATGGTACATCACACAACATGGAAAACAAGAAATACTCAATAAATAGTATGATTCATTGATCTATTATTATCACAATCTGCACCAAGTAAGTGGGCAAAAAACTTTGCAACATTACGCAATTTATTTGTTTCCAGTCTATGTATCATAGAATACTGTTGTACAAAACACTTATCAAAAAATTCCTCATAAATTTTATTGATCATACAGAATCTTTACCCAAAAAGACCATAATAATGAAGGTATGTTCTCTCTTGACCAGGTTCAAGCTTGATCTTTAGTAGCTTATGACCAGCTTCCTCAAAATCAACACTTGACATGATTGTCAAATAAATTGTACATCTTAAATTGACCAAGTTTGTCTCTGTCTCATCCTTCATTCTCAATGCTTCCTCACCTTCCTCTTCATTATCATCATCATCATCATCATCATCATCACTTGAATCATTCTCCCCTTTTGCTTCATCTGAAGAAGCATCTCCAAGGATATCTTTCTTCAGTTTTTCATAGGTTGCCTCATGCTCTAAGAAATCAAGATCTGGCTTGAAAACATCCAAACCAGCTTCTTGATCAAGTTCATCTTCTAGGAAAACTTCATGTGTTAACTGATCTGGATGCACAACTGGATGACTCTCGAACTTAGCTTTGCGAAATACAAAAAGGCCTTCGATTAAAAACTGTACTCGTTTGTCAATTTTCCCCCTCATGGAGAATACCTCTAAATCTTTCAAAAATCCCATAGAGACCTTTGGGTGAAAGGTCTTGCAACAAAGAACCACATTCTTTCATGAATCCAACAACAACCTCTACATTGTCATCTGTCGGGTTCTCTAGTAAAAGGGTGAGAAGTTCCAAGGCAATGATCTCATGTGCAACTTGTTGATTCACTAAATGAGTTATGAATTTGACTGCTGCTATCAACATGTGCTTGTCATTGCGTTTGTATGCCCTCTTAAGCTGCAAAATAATTCTTCGCAAAAGCAGAATGCCAACTTCGGGAAATTTTGTATTTACCACAACAACCAACACAACAAAAACATCTGTAAATCCAGGGGATGCCATTTGGGATTTCATACAAGACCTACAAAATAGACCCCTCCCATAGATGGGATTCTCTGCAAATGACTCTGGAATGATGTTCTTGATGTTAGATGCATTTACCTTGTTTACTAACCCATTGATACTCTTCCAAAGGGCATCCCATGTCATGCGCTGGTATTCCACACTGCTCTTGTCTTCCACATCTTTCATCATTTAAGCCAACTTAAATGGGGGAATGTAAACACCCCCGCTTCTTCCAACACCCTTCTCAGCTCCTCTTACAACACGTTCGCCTTTCCGATTCTGAGATGGAGCAGACACAACACCGGAAGTTTTCACTTCCACTACCTCTCTGTCCCTCTTGTTTCCAGAAGGCCCTTTACCACTTAATTCGTGCTTCTTTTTGTACATAAACCCATCAGGAAGCATGAGTTTTTGCATATAAGCTCGCCCAGATATTTTACAGTTATTTTTCATCAAGATTCCCTTAGGAGCTGGCAGATCCTACTTCCATACTTTAATTCTGTTTTCTCAAAGGACAATCCTAAAAATCCATGCCTTGCAAACAACTTTTTACACCTTTGTTGGTTGTGGTGGCGTCACAGAGAGTTTACATCAATAAATGAAGAACATGCCAATGCTTTTAATGGAGTAGTAGAAGTCTATCTCTTATTCAATATCTCTAATGAAACCCCCATGATCTTTTGTTGGAGTAGAATTTGTTATATTCTAGAAAGGGTCTTGTCCTTTGTTGATGGGATATTCATCTACTTCAAGAAATAACTGTTCTTTTCTCCAATAAGAAGTGGAACTAAATGAAGATCTAGCACCATGAAATGAATCCTCAAAAGGATTACTATAGTTAGTTTTGGTAGATAATGATCTGGGTAAAATACTAATGTGGCTTTAGGAAACATTATGTACTAGCTTAGAATACTCTAACAACTTTTGTGCGACATGCTACATCCAATTAAGTCTCCATTGGTATCTCTATTGTGTTTATGGATTGGGATTCAATGTACTCTTTTTATACACAGATTTTACTTTCAACTAAGGAGGTTTGTATGTACTTACTTGTCTTTCGATTGTATCCCTACAAGAATTTCTTCTATCAACAAATCATTTGTTGTAAGTTGTACAAGTGGAAGCTTGAACATGCCTTCCATGCTAGCCTTGTTGATACGTTCAACACCATCTCGTGCAACAAATATTTAGAACTCCACTATTTCATTGAAGAGTGAGTAGTAGGGACAATCTAGGACACTTACAAAGGTTTTGCAAGAGAGATAAATAGACCTAAATATTATGGCTTAATAATGATCAATAGGTAAACAGATAAGAAACTCTCAATATCAAAATGACTTTCTCAATTGTCTTTACTAGAAATGGATAGATCCGCTAATAATGGCTTTATGACTATATGTCAACTTTAGACTCAATCCAAGAAGAGCTAGAACTAATATGCGATATCTAGATTTATGATCTCCATAATATAACAATCCCACAATTATGTTTCCACGCATCTATACCACAACACAAACATCATGCTAGTGTTCAATCATAGCAATTGATATCCTAATTATAGAATGTGAAATATGCACATAACTATGAATAAAGATTAAGAAAAACAAAGAAAGATGCTTATTGCAAACATAAATGACTAATGGACAAGAATTGAATTCATTGTAGATAGTTTTGAATATCAAATTCACTTATTTGTGTGCATTTAGTAACTCATGTACTTGTGGCCAACCATTTATCTCTTTCATAAATTAAACACTTATTAATAACATTAAATGGCTGAGTAATTATGTTTTAGTTGAAATGGAAAATAAAATATTTTATTTTAGGATAGCTCACACTATTCCCTATCATATTTTAGACTCTCGGTTTTGTTAGTAGTGGTTTGATGTCTTTGGAGCTGATCATTGCATTTCTTTAGTTACGTTTGCCAGCGTACTCCCAGCCTATGCCAAAATGGGAGCTTTGGAACAGGGTATGGACATCCATCAAAGCATAAAAGATAGAGAAATTTTGTCAGATGTAGTTGCAACTGCTTTGTTAGCATGTATGTAAAATGTGGAAGCATAGACAAGGCACGGGAACTGTTTGATGGATTGCCTCAAAGAAATGTGGTTTCCTAGACTGCAATGATTGCTAGATATGCACAAAATGGATCTGTTGAGAAGGCTTTAGAAAGTTTCAAGAAAATGCAATTGGTAGGTGTAAAGCCAAATTCCATGACCATTGCTACTATCCTCCCTGCCTGTGCCAAAATGGGAGATTTGGAACAGGGTATGTACATTCATCAAAGCATAAAAGATAGAGGAATTTTGTCAGATGTTGTAGTTGCAATTGCCTTGGTAGACATGTATGCAAAATGTGGAAGCATATACAAGGCACGTGAACTGTTTGATAGAATGCCTGAAAGAAATGTTGTCTCGTGGATTGCAACGATTGCTGGATATGCACAAAATGGATTTGTCAAAAAGGCTTTAGACACTTTCAAGAAAATGAAATTAGAAGGCATAAAGCCAAATTCCACAACCTTTGCCAGCATCCTCCCTGCCTGTGCAAAAATGGGAGCTTTGGAATAGGGTATGGACATCCATCAAAGCATAATGGATAGAGGAATTTTGTTAGGTGTTGTACTTGCAAATGCCCTGCTTGACATGAATGCAAAATGTGGAAACATGGATAAGGCTTGTGAATTGTTTGATATGATGCCGCAAAGAGATGTGATCTCATGTGAACAATCAACATGCGCGTATGCGGGAGGAAAGGATTGCTGCTACAAAATTGAATGCTCACTCCTCAATCATAGTTCTATGGTTTTACAAGATTAAACTAGGGCAATTAACCACCACATGTATATTTTTTGCAACATGAAATTAAAAAATAGGGCAATTTGAATCTACCTCCTACGTGGGATTGCAAGCAATGCCACAAATGCCTTCGATGTGGGTTTGATGTTCTTGGGGGTTGAAGTCTCCACGGATGCCTACGCAGGAAATTTGCAATACAAATGAATTCCCCTCTTCTTTTTTTTAAAAGATAATGGTTGTTGTCATCGGAATTACGACGAACTCGAGCACTTTTTTGGAAAAAAGAAAATTCTCATTGCTAATGCCTTCTTCATCAAAACCAAATGGGAAATTTTCGTCGAAATTATGACAAATGCGAGCATTTTTTCAAAAAAAAATCAAATTTGGCCACAATATACCTTCTCCGTCGGAAACCTCAGTCGGAAATCTATTCCAAATGTATTAGTGTACCACCAAAGAGGTAGTTTGATTTCTCTATAGAATTATTACTGTGTATGGTGAAAATGGATAACAATAAACAACAATATTGAAAGGCTAAATGAATTCAACCACTAAACCCTAGCCTAACAATGAACAAAGATCCACCATAACATATGAAGATTACCTAAGACAATGCAAAATAACTCAAAATCATAAAGATTATACCATCACATGTCCAATAGGGTTTTGATCTCCATTCTTCCTATCTCCATTGATCTTGTTTGATATGCTTGCTCTCAGATTTTTGTATGCACAAGAGCTCAACAAAGAACGGAATGTGGTTGCAAGTAGGATCGTAGTGTAACCAAGTACTCCAAAATCAGTCATTAGGGTTTGACAATGAAGAAAGCATCTCCTTAAATAGAAGACACAATAGGAAATGGAGGGTTAAGATTGAGAGGTGTAAAAAGAGAGGTCGGCTAGGATTAGAGGGTAGGTAAAAGAAATACCAAAATAATGAAAGAGGTAGGTAGTGTATGAATTAAGAGATGAATGACATGTGTCATGTGTAGAAAAAGATAATGAATTAATTAAATAAATAAAGATTTATTTAATTAATAGAAGAAGTGGGATCAATTAAATAAATAAAATATTTATTTAATTTAGGAAAAGGATAATTTAAATAAATAAATGTATTTATTTAAATGAGAAATAAGGCTAGAAGAGGATAAATGAATTAATTAAATAAATAAAAATTTATTTAATTAATAGAAGAATTAGGCTTAGATAATTAAATAAATAAAATATTTATTTAATTAAACATGACAATTTTGAGTGTCTACATTTTGCCCCTCTTTGAGACAATGCGGCTTGTCGCGTTGTTTCAAAGAAGATAAGATGAACTGATACAGAGTTGCCCCAAGATGGGAATTATATGCCCCCTCGAGAGATTGGATGAAAATGTCTGAAAAGATTGCAGACAATCTCTCGATAAGAAAGACGGGATAGAATGGACTGATCAGATAAAGTGACAAAGTCACGGGATAAGGAAGACTGACTCGGGAAATGAGAGCTAGGGCAATCTATAAGATAGACCACGGGGGAAAATACATCCTCATTGTCATCTACACCGTCACAAGAGCATAGTGCAAAGCGAAAATAAAGCAGCAACAGTCAGCAGCGATGGCTTTTGTTCACAGATTCGACCGTGTTCGCCGATTCTAGAGGCCAACGGAGGCAGGAGAGCCAGTGAGTACCACAAAACCTCCTCGTACTTTGATGCATTTATTATTGTCATTAATTCATACTAGGTAATGTAATAAATGCACATTTATGTCAAGAAAATGTGTTTTGTCCAAAAATGCGAATTTGTGTCTTCCAGGTCAAATCAACAGTTCTGTGATGAACATACGCTGTCGATTGGATAAGCTGCTGAGAGGATACACTCAAGAAGGTCCTCTAGGGAAGACTAAGATAGATCAAGGCACTTTGTGATGAACAGTGAGTACCAAGATAGAGTACTTTGTGATGAACAGGGAGTACTAAAATATGAGTAGCACTTTGTGATGAACAGGGAGTGCAAATGTGAGTAACACTTTGTGATGAATAGTGAGTGTCACACATGTAGTACTTTGTGATGAACAGGGAGTGCCAAAATGTGTATGGTGAAAATGGATAACAATAACAACAATATTGAAAGGCTAAAATGAATTCAACCACCAAACCCTAGCCTAACAACAACAAAGATCCACCATAACATATGAAGATTACCTAAGACAATGCAAAATAACTCAAAATCATAAAGATTATACCATCACATGTCCAATAGGGTTTTGATCTCCATTCTTCCTATCTCCATTGATCTTGTTTGATATGCTTGCTCTCAGATTTTTGTATGCACAAGAGCTCAACAAAGAACGGAATGTGGTTGCAAGTAGGATCGTAGTGTAACCAAGTACTCCAAAATCAGTCATTAGGGTTTGACAATGAAGGAAGCATCTCCTTAAATAGAAGACACAATATGAAATGGAGGGTTAAGATTGAGAGGTGTAAAAGGAGGTCGGCTAGGATTAGAGGGTAGGTATAAGAAATAGTAAAATAATGAAAGGGGTAGGTAGTGTATGAATTAAGAGATGAATGACATGTGTCATGGGTAGAAAAGGTTAATGAATGAATTAAATAAATAAAGATTTATTTAATTAATAGAAGAAGTAGGATAATTAAATAAATAAAAATATTTATTTAATTTAGGAAAAGGATAATTTAAATAAATAAATGTATTTATTTAAATGAGAAATAAGGCTAGAAGAGGATAAATGAATGAATTAAATAAATAAAGATTTATTTAATTAATAGAAGAATTAGGCTTAGATAATTAAATAAATAAAATATTTACTTCTTCTATTAATTAAATAAATCTTTATTTATTTAATTAATTCATTATCTTTTTCTACACATGACACATGTCATTCATCTCTTAATTCATACACTACCTACCTCTTTCATTATTTTGGTATTTCTTTTACCTACCCTCTAATCCTAGCCGACCTCTCTTTTTACACCTCTCAATCTTAACCCTCCATTTCCTATTGTGTCTTCTATTTAAGGAGATGCTTTCTTCATTGTCAAACCCTAATGACTGATTTTGGAGTACTTGGTTACACTACGATCCTACTTGCAACCACATTCCGTTCTTTGTTGAGCTCTTGTGCATACAAAAATCTGAGAGCAAGCATATCAAACAAGATCAATGGAGATAGGAAGAATGGAGATCAAAACCCTATTGGACATGTGATGGTATAATCTTTATGATTTTGAGTTATTTTGCATTGTCTTAGGTAATCTTCATATGTTATGGTGGATCTTTGTTCATTGTTAGGCTAGGGTTTAGTGGTTGAATTCATTTAGCCTTTCAATATTGTTGTTTATTGTTATCCATTTTCACCATACACATTTTGGCACGCCCGGTGGGACATGTGGCATGGGATACCATGACATGGACAGGATTAGCACTACCAATAGTGTTGGCAGGAGTTATCAGTGGGTTCCTCTGTCTGGATAGGACGACACGAGGGGTGGCTGCAGGGGACACAGGGGCCAGGAGAGTTGATCTTGGGGTGGGTCCTTCTAGGGCTCAAACTCCGTCGAGGCCAGGCGGCTTCGAGGAAGGGAATTCATCATAGCCGTAGAGGGCTCCCTATGTATCAGTATTGTACCATTTTGTATGATGATGTAGACACCTGCGGGTGATTTTGTAGCCATATGATTCTTTTGACATCATTGTATCATGACACTTTTGATTATATATGAGAGATGATCCATTTTTGCGGCAGCTATATGCATGTGTACCTTATGTGATGAAATGTTCTTATGTGATACATGTTTTATGATATGGAAGCAAATATGTATATGATGCAATGCAATATTTTTTTATTTTTTGTTCTTTTATGTTTTATATGTGTATGCATGATGCAAATGTGAATGTATGTAATGAGGATGAATATGATAATGCAGATGTAAATTGTACTAACAGGTGTTGTGTGCAGGATGTGATGCAATTTTGATATCTATATGTATGTATGAAATGCTTATATGTGGTGATGTAGGTGTAACTATATGAAATGCAAATGTTTTTAGTGTGTCATTATACTCAGTCATGTGATAGCGGGCTACGCGGACTTGAGAAGGACGATGGAAGTCAATCAAGAAAGGGGGATGAAAGACAGAAGATATGAACGTGAAAGAGCTTCTTGTGTGTTATCATCATTGAGATTTATTATGGCAGAATAGGTTATGACAATCGAGGCATATGTTTGACCCAGAAAGTCATTGTACCTGTTTGCATGGAGATAAGACAGTCACAAACAAGGAATGCCCCAGTTCACACTAGACTCACAGTGTCCTCATATCCTTGAACAAGTCATAGCATTACTAAAAGACAATCCACAGATAGCAAATACAAATAGGTGACGATACCCCATCCTCGCCTTTCTAGTCAAAGACATCCTGGAGATAGAATCTCTAGTCAGAGACATCCCGGAAAAGCTAAAAGACATGTCACCAAAAGATAAAATCAAAAGAAAACCAAGACTCGACACCAACATCCATTGTAATCCTCAAGTTTAGTGTCTCTTGTCACTTGTTTAAGTCTTATTTGATTGTGGTCACAATGTTCACTTTCACAAAAAGGATAGATAGCACTGAACCATATGTTGTCTGAGTCTGTTGAAAGATTTGATTTTGTTGAAGCCCATTGTTGCTGCTGTGTCTCATCTGAAACTGACTGAATCCATGAAACTGATACTTTATTGCGGAGAAGATGAAACTTTATTGCGGATCTGGCAATGCAGATGTTGTTTTATTGCAGATTGTGCGCGGATAGACTGAAGAAACTGGAAGAAACTGTACTCCTCAGAACGTGTGATGTTCTCAGTTCCACACCCATCACTAGACGTAGGATTTTGCCTTAGCCACAGATAGGATCGGATTTATTATGGATGGAAAGGGATGTGAAAAGGGAGATTTATTATGAATGGCTAACCAATCTTGGGTAGATCAATAACAAGCCATGATGGGAATGGGTAAGTTTATTATGAACGAATTGGTCGTGAGTGTGTGTAAAGTGAAAGGATGAAAGAGAATCCTGAAGGAGGGAGGAGCAATGTCTCTACACATGGCGCTGGGAACCCAGTTTTCACCATGGTACTTGCCCAGGGCGCCACCGAAGTGGTTTTCACCGTTGGACGAAATTATTTCTCTTTACTTTTTTCAATTTTTCAATGTTTTTTGTGTCACAAGGCGCCTGTTTGCCAGGTTTTCACCAAGTAACGATTTTTTTTGTTTTATAATTTTATTTTTTTTGTATTTTTGAATTTTTTGGATATTCTGAAGAGCTATGTGTAGAACCTGCAAAGGTGCATGCTGTTGATAGGATCCTCCAAAGGTTCACCTTTTGTAGTTGAGAGCTGATATGCCCCAGAGCCATATACTGCTGTAATAATGTAAGGACCAAGCCAGTTTGGTTCAAACTTGCCCTTCTTCTCTCTGTCTTGCTGATTCTTGGGGTTTTCTCGGAGAACCATGTCACCTACCTCAAATGTGCGAGGCTTGACTTTGTGATTGTAGTTGCATTGTTTCTTGACTGAATGATGTGTAGCTTGAGTGTATGTCTTCCTTGATGAAGGAATTGAGATAGAATTACTAGTGTGTGGACTACACAGGCCCGTATGCGTGTCACCTGAAGAAGTTTGGGCATCACTGATAGCAAAGTCCTTCGAGGAAGCTCCATTAAAGGTCCATGATGTATCGCTAGAAGGGAATGGATGTGTGAAACAAGTGGATGAGTGATGAAGGCTTATGATTGTGAAAAGAAGTGAAAGTAAGATAGCATGATGGAGACTTAGGATCAACAAGTATGCTTTTTGACTTGAAATTTTAGAACTTTTGCCCCCAGTTATTTTGATATTAGGGGAGATCAACTCTTGCTCTTTTTCTTTCATTGGATTTTTATCCTTGACCTTGAATTTTGCTGAGTCCAATAGCTTTTGATTTTGATTTGGACTGAAGGAATTTTCTTTTTTTTTGACTTTTAGATTTTTCTTTTCAAAGCTGGATTTTTGATCCCCAATGAGTAAGGGCTTTTGTAATTCTTGTTGATCCAAGTCTGGAAGTGGAGTGGAAATGGAATGAGTGGATGATATGGTAAAGCTATGTGAGTCCTCAAGAGGGTTGGCGATACGCTCAATAGATTCTTTGTTGGAACCATTCTTAGGACTATTGATATCAAGAGATGCTTGCACCACTAGAGGAGATTTGCATTCAGACTTAGTAGCCACAACACTAGGTGGTTCACACCCAATTCCTTGGCATTGAAAATTGTTTGTAGGTTGTTCTTGTCGACTGAATGCCTTAGGAGATAGTGGGAGTTGATAAACATGGAAGATATATTCACCACATCCCAGGTCTTTAACCTTGAATTTTTCTTTGAGCTCTATTTGTTTTGATGTAGAAGCTTTCAATGATTCTGGATCCACATATGCTGATGAAGGAATAGCTTCTCGATTGGCTGGTATTGTTATTTCTGATCGAGGTTGTAGATTGTTGCAATATATGAATGGATTTGAATCCGCTTTGACGGTCACTTCAACTCCATTGTGTGGAAACTTGATACATCGATGATATGTAGATGGGACTGCTCTCATATCATGAATCCAAGGACGTCCTAGCAATATGTTGTATGTGAGATCAAGGTCTAGGACTTGACAAATCACATCTTTTGTAACTGGCCCAACTCTGAGAGGTAAGGTGACTGTACCCTTGGATGAACGCTCTTCATCATCATATGCTTTGATAGTAATTTTGTTTGTAGAATTCACAGCTTTGTCGGAATATCCCAATTGTTTAATGGTGCTCAATGTACAAATATTTAGACCTGCTCCTCCATCTATCAGGACTCGCTTTATTCTATGCTTATGTATGAAAGCTTCAATGTGTAAAGGTGCATTATGTGGCTGACTTATGGAGGCGTCATCGGCTTCTATGAACGTAAGGGAATGTGGAATAGAAAGGTATCCCACCATGGCTTGAAACTGGTCCATGTTCAGATCAGTAGGAATGGCGGTGTCTCTCAAGATTTTGTCAAGAATAGCTTTATGAGTGGGGGATATGCGTAAGAGCTCAAGAATGGAGATGAGTGCGGGTGTCTTCCCTAGTTGTTCTACAAGGTCGTACTCAGGCTTGATTGATAAAGGATTGGTATTCTTAGTGGAGGCACTGGCAATGTAATCTTACCTCGACGGGTTGTAACATGACATTCAGAGGTAGCTTCGGATGAAGATCCCACACCCTTTAGGACAATTTTAGGTCGCTGAGGAGGATTCTCAGGATTTTTATTTTTGATAGTAATGGTAGAGATATGATTGTCCATTGAGATGTGATTGATGGTAGAATCATAATTGTAAGGTGCTCTGGTGTAATTGGCTTGATCATCTGTGACTTTGCCTTTTCCTTTGTCATGTTTTGGGAATGGTTCCTTAAACACCTCATGCTCTTGGTTAGATGAATGTCCCTCAATCTCTATATCTCCTCTGTCAATGAGATCTTGCACAATGTTTTTCAATCGATGGCAATTACTTGTCTTGTGACCCTTTCTCTTATGAAACTCACAAAACTCATCATCATTCCACCAATTCGGTTTTACCTTTGGTTCATATGGAGGAAAATCTGGGACCGTGATCACTTTGTTTGCTACAAGCTTTTTGAATACTGATTCAAGTGGTTCTCCCAATGGAGTGTACTTCCTTCGTGGTTTAGAAGTTGTTTGATTGTTCACTTGATTGTTGGTAGAACTTGATCCAGAAAAGACGAACTTGGGTCTCACTGTGTTGGCATCAACAACACCATCATTAACTGTGTTCTTGTTCTTGTTCCAAAATTTTGGTTTGTCCTTTCCTTTGAATTCCTCTTTGTTTTCTTTGAATAGCTTGATAAATCCTTGTTCAATTAAGACTTTTTCTGTTGCTAGGCCCTTTTCAATGACATCCTTGAATGTAGACAAACAAGCTTTTCTGAGATCATAGCCAATAGCTTTATTAACGTTTTGTGTGAACATCTCCACCATTTGTTTTTGCGGGATCTCACAAGAGCATCTGCTAGCTAAGTTTCTCCATCTCTGTAAGAATGTTGCGAAAGATTCTCCTTCCTTTTGTTTCGTATTGCACAAGGTAGTAACTGAGACATCTGTTTCAATGTTGTAAGAGAAATGTTGAATGAATGCCTCTGCTAAGTCGCCCCATGACTTAATACCAGGAGGTAATTGAGAAAACCATTCCATAGCTTGGTCACCTAAGCTTTGTGGGAACAACCTCATCAAGTATGTTTCTTCTGCCGCTACCTCAATGCAAGCTGTGAAGAATTGTCTTATATGTGCCTTGGGGTCTCCTCTCCCTATATATTTGTCAAATTTTGGTGTTACAAAGTGCGGAGGAAACGGAGGCATTGGAATGCTCTTATCGAAGGGATAAGGGCATATATCTCTCATAGTGTATGTAGGTTTGGATGTACTCATGTCTTCCACTTTCTTTTGTAGATCTCTAATTTGTTGCTCCAAATTATTTTTGGGAGGAGATGGATTTCTTGTAGCATATCCCATGTTTGTAACACCCATTTGAGGAGGAGCTTGCTGCATATATGGATGATACTGATCGTAGACATGTCCATATGGAGGTCTATATTGTTGCGACATATATGGAGCACTTGGCATAACTTCTTGTTGAGGGACCCCATATCTGTTTTGCGTATATAAACCATATTCAATAGGCCTTTCATTTTCCATTGTGTTGCCCCCAATTTTGACATGAGGTCTCCTTGTGTCAAAATTTTGAGGATGTCCTTGAGTATCCACTTGTCTTGATTGATCCATACCTTGAGCATGTGTTTGAGCATAAGGCCTCCATGATGGTCTTTGAATGTAAGTATCATATGTTTGAGCTTGTGTATGTGGGATTGCTGGTTTTTGAAGCAAAACTGATGGTGACTCAGGCATCATATTCGGTCCTCTATTTCCTCCACTATTTGGTCTCCTTTGATCCATGTTGGATTGAGTTTGTTGTGAGGGTCGACTTTCCATAAGTTGAGATAAGTCAAAATCATGTGGTATTTTAGCTCCACTTTGTGCCATCATGTTTAAAAAGTATTGACGATCTCTCCTCATTATCTCTTCAACCAATCTATTGAATTGAGGATCCATTATGGATTCTTGTATGTCTGCTGATAGTATTGAAGAGTTGTCAACATTGTCATTGTGTGTAGTATTGTTGTTTATAGCGTTTGCGCTTTCCACATTTGGATTGTTTCTATAAACATTCATGTCTGGTAATGTAGTGTGCTCAGGATTGTAGAATAGATCATTGTCATACTCATAAGAACTCATGTTTGCGGATTCTTGAGCTTCTTTAGCTATTCTCCTAGATTTTTGAAGGCGTGTTTCAACCATGAACTAGGTATTTGACCAAGATGTGAGAGACTAGATGAAAAATGAAAAGAGTATGGAAGACCAAGAGTTGTATGAAGTGTAAATGAATCTTGAGGTGTACTTGCAATGTCCAAAGTGTAAGACCAAGTATGTAAGTAGTAGAGTAGGTGTGACTTTCAAAGAGAGGATAGTTTCTCTTGATGAGGTAAGCTGACCTTGACTCTAAGTAAGACCAAATGAGACCCAAAGGTAAGAAACCTTGATGAGGGACCACTTAGCAAAGTGTAGTTGTATGTAGTGTGTTGAGAAAGTATGATGAGGACAAGCAAGTGACCTTTTGACTCAAGTTTAGACAAGTATGAATGTAAAATGAGATGTGAAGCAATGATGGACTATGTGAGACCTTAGAACAGGCTGAATGCTAGATGAAATCTGAAGAGACAACCTAGGAAGCTCAAGTATGCCGAAACTGATTTCTTTTGTTTGTTGGACTGTGAAATTTTTCCAATTTGTGAAGTTTTTGGTTGTGACCAAATCTGAATGTTTGACTATTTTTCGTGACAAGAGGACACAATGTTGATGAGGACTCAATGTTTGCAAGTGTTTAGACTGACAATGACTCCAAGAAAAGTGTGTTGTTTGATGTAAAATTGTTTTGCATACACTTGAAGACACAAAAGACACAATGTTTTGCTGTTTGGTCTTGATTGTTTGAATGTTTAACATAAGTCAAGCACAATTCTTATGGCTGGCCAAGACAATAGTTGTTGATCCCACATGGGGTTTTACCCCCGAGGCTACGCTATTCAGAGCGGATACTTAGATGCTTGACCTCACTGGCTCCACCCTCGGCACTCACTTCTCGGGTCAGCCAAGCATCAGTCCCCATGAAAACTCCCCATGGCGAACTTTGTATCTCTACTAAGAACCGTATGTGTGTGGGCCGCTACCAGAGGTCCGACCTCCTGCCCCAACAATTAGAAGGATTTGGGCTTCTAAAACAAAATGGTGCTAGTAAGGGCATCCGCTCGCATGGCCATACATGCGGCACTTTCAGCTCTGTAAATACAGAAGGCTCCCAGCCGGTAGGGGTTACGCCCTACAAATGATCAAATAAATTTGATCAAACGGGTTTATGGGGAGACATAGTGTCGGTATGAACTAATCAGCACACGTTATTCATAGTTTTCACCATGAATACATTTGATTATAGTGGTTTGGATGAGGTGGGTTTTCCTCGCTACCACTTGGGTCGTTCTCTTCTCACTAGTAGTCCTAATGACCACACGGGAAGACAGGCCCTCTAAAGATTAAACAAAAAGAGCCTATTGCTCAAGACACAAAAGACAATGATTCAATTTTAGTGCACCAATTGAAGTGTTTGCTAGTCTATGAAAACAAGGCACACAATAAAAATCCCAAAAACCTTGCCAAGGACCTGCAACAAAGATTTATTAGTAGTTTGGATTGTTTCAAATGATCACCCCTTCCTGCAAGCACACAAGTTATGTAAATTTTAGATCCAAAAGACTTTGTGAAATAGGGGCCTTCAACAATGCGTTTTGTTGACCAATTCAAAGACCTGATTCATCATAAAAAAAGACCACCTGTAAAATTTTAAGAGATTTCCATAAATGTAAGAAAATCCAAAAAATTTGCTAATTTTCTCTAAAAATTAATTTTTTATGAAAAATCATAAAAAATTCATATAAAATGCAAAATCGATCCAAAAAATCTCAAATTTTTAGTGAAGAGTCTTAATGGTCTTCCAAACTTGCAAAAAAAATTTCCTGCAACAAATCCAAGCAGTTTGTGAGATATGAGTAAAATAATGCAAAACCCTAATTTTCAAAGATCTGATTTTTGAAGAATAATTTTGCATCAAATTTAAAATAAAAAATAACACATCCTATGTATAATTCTGAGAGATTTCCAAAAATGTAAGAAAATTTGAAAAATTTGCTAATTTTCTCTCAAAATTAATTTTTTATGAAAAATCATGAAAAATTCATATAAAATGAAAAATCGATCCAAAAATTCTAAAATTTTTACTAAATCTTTCTGATGCTTTTCTTGACCTGCAAAAAAAATCTTATGTCAAAATTTGAAGCCGTTTGTGAGATCTGATGAAAATAAAGAAAAACCCTAATTTTTAAAGATCTGACTTTTATGGAAATATTTTGCATCAAAATTAAATTCACAAAGAATAGATCCTGTGTATAGTTATGAGAGATTTCCAAAACTATAAGAAAATCCAAAAAATTCTCTCATTTGCTCTCAAAATAAATTTTTTATGAAAAATCATAAAAAATTCCTAAAAATTGAAAATTTGCTCCAAAAATTCTAAATTTTGGATTGAGAGCTCCTGATACTTTCTTCAACCTGCAAAAAAAATTTGGTGCAAAATTTCAAAGCCGTTTATGAGATATGATCGAATCTCTCCAAGATCTTGATTTTGTGTCCAAAACCCTAGCTGCACAAGGTTATTCTCCAAATTGTTTTACAAAATAGCAATATAGGGTTAGAAAAATCTGCAAAAAAAAACATAGATCTAAGAAAAATCCATGTCCCACCGGGTGTGCCAAAATGTGTATGGTGAAAATGGATAACAATAAACAACAATATTGAAAGGCTAAATGAATTCAACCACTAAACCCTAGCCTAACAATGAACAAAGATCCACCATAACATATGAAGATTACCTAAGACAATGCAAAATAACTCAAAATCATAAAGATTATACCATCATATGTCCAATAGGGTTTTGATCTCCATTCTTCCTATCTCCATTGATCTTGTTTGATATGCTTGCTCTCAGATTTTTGTATGCACAAGAGCTCAACAAAGAACGGAATGTGGTTGCAAGTAGGATCGTAGTGTAACCAAGTACTCCAAAATCAGTCATTAGGGTTTGACAATGAAGAAAGGATCTCCTTAAATAGAAGACATAATAGGAAATGGAGGGTTAAGATTGAGAGGTGTAAAAAGAGAGGTCGGCTAGGATTAGAGGGTAGGTAAAAGAAATACCAAAATAATGAAAGAGGTAGGTAGTGTATGAATTAAGAGATGAATGACATGTGTCATGTGTAGAAAAAGATAATGAATTAATTAAATAAATAAGGATTTATTTAATTAATAGAAGAAGTGGGATCAATTAAATAAATAAAATATTTATTTAATTTAGGAAAAGGATAATTTAAATAAATAAATGTATTTATTTAAATGAGAAATAAGGCTAGAAGAGGATAAATGAATTAATTAAATAAATAAAAATTTATTTAATTAATAGAAGAATTAGGCTTAGATAATTAAATAAATAAAATATTTATTTAATTAAACATGACAATTTTGAGTGTCTACAATTACTAAGAACTGAACTTGAATCCAAGGTTCCCTACATGATGACCAACACAAAACTATATGGGTTAAAGGAATAGTTGCAAGAGTTGTCAAGCAAGGATTTATTAGGCCTAGTGTGCCTCCATGGGGTGCACTTGCTATATTTTTCAAGAAGAAGGATGGAACCTTATGTATTTGTATTGGTTATATAATGTTAAACAAGGAAACACTCAAGAATAGGTATCCTATATTCTAAAAATAGATGAGCTCTTTGATCACATGAGAGGAGCCACAGTCTTCTTCAAGATAGATCTCAAATTCAACTATCACCAGTTACAGATTAAGGAGGAGGACATTCCAAAAATAGCTTTTAGAACTTAATATGATCACTATGATTTCATTGTGGTACCATTTGGGTTGACCAATGCTCTAGATGCATTCATGAACTTAATGAGCAGTGCTTTTTGAGACTGTTTGGATGATTTTGTACTGATATTTCTAGAAAACATATTAGTTTACTCAAAATTAGTAGAGGAGCATGATGGACATTTGAGGATAGTCTTACAATGCCTAAGAGAGTGTAAACTCTTTGATAATTTATCCAAGTGTACCTTTTACTAGAGCAAGGTGTATTATCTTGGACATGTTATTTTTACAGATGCGATTGTAGTGGATCCTAAAAAGATTAAGGTTATAGTAGAGTGGACGACACCACAGAAAGTGAGTGAAGTCCATAGTTTTATGGGTCTTGCTGTAGCGTCATAAATTGTACGCACTTGCTAAAGTAGTACAATTTCACACCTAGTTTAGCACCCGCCTTAGCGCATTTTGCATTTTGCATTGCATTTCCCCTTTAGCACTTAATTAATCAAATTAATTAGGTCTAAGGTTCTATTTCATCATCTTCCGTATCATAAAGTTGGGCCCTTTCATTAAAGTGTGCCCTTTTCATTTTATTCCTCCAATACATCATTTAATCAAAAACCCTAATTAGGTCCTATTTTGAACTTGGGGGCTTGATTTCGGGGGTCAAAACATCTCGAAATCACCTGTAACTTCGGGATTCTCTCTAAAATCATCATATCCGATGGCCCTAAAAATTTGGTGAAAAGTTGTCGGGACCATGGCGCCCAGAGTGCACACGGTCTCGGACATTTTTCCTGAAATTTTAGGAGCGCGATCCAATCATAAAATAAAGCTTAACCCCAAGAAATTGGTGGGAGATTCAATCTCTAGGTTGGCCAAAAGTTGAAACTAAGAGCTAGGGTTTCATATATAAGAGCTCTCTTTCTTCATTTGAAAGGATCCAGAATTTTTATTTTCAAGGGACCTTCTATGCAGCGAAAGGGCAGATCTTTGAAGAATTCAACAACATTCAACATCCATCCATCAAGCATTCATCAATTTCATTCATTCATTTAGGGCTTTGAAGACATTGAAGAGCAATACGGGATTACCGACTGAAGATTGGCTTGTACCCCTCCCTTGGGGTTGGGTATGATTTCATGTTGTTTTCATGTCTTTGCATAAGCCTCATTATATCATTTGTATCCATGCTTTAGATCATTTTGCATCTTGATTTGAAGCATTTACATTATCATTTACAAGCAATTAGGGTTTACTTTCTAGGTTGCTCTAGTTTGCTTACTTGCATCTTAGGATCTTGCACACACACAAGGTCTGAACACACATTACTTTTACAATACAACTTGGCTATTCATGGAGGTGGAAATCACCAAAGCGAGGGTTTGACTAAGGCAAAACCCTATATAGCCGCCCACCACACCTTTTCAGATATAAGTGCAGGTTTCGGAATTCGGACGACGCTGCAAGTTGCAGATCCGACGGAAGCAGACTGAGACAGAACTACACACCAAGTTTTAGAGAAAAAGACTAGAACAGGGACGTGGGGTGCCCTGGTCCTGCTAGGACAGGGGCGCTGGGTGCCCTAGTCCCTGGGATAGGGGCGCTGGGCGCCCTGGTCCTCTTGACAGACAGTAGTTTTCAGCATTTTTGACAGCTTCCCAGGTTGCAAAACAGCAGTTTCTGGAGCAGTTTCAGGGGCAGAATCAGGACAGTGGCGCCCACGCCCCCATCCCGAACATTTTCATTCATATTTTAACACCGGGTATGCATTTACATTCTTATCTTGTCCTTGTGTTTACAGCTTTCCATTGTTTAAGTTCAATTCTGCAATCTTGTTATTAGTTCATACTTGCACTTTGGGGTTAGGGATTGAACTTGCATCATTTTATCTTTCAATTGCAACAAAGGAATAGAAATCCTAATAGGTAGCTCGTGGCTCTCTCTTCCACAAAAAGAAGTAGCCAATTGTGTGATACCTCTAGGCTCTTTCGTATTCCACAAGTGTGTGGTTGAAAGTGAGATTAGGGCATGTTTGCTTAGTGTCACTTTTTCTCCCACACATTTTGGTGAACCCGACGTGAATTCCAATCTTTTCTAATTCTGATTTATCTTTTCAAATTTGAGTGTTTATGCTATTTCAAAATCAAATTTGTATTTACAAGTTTTAATTTCTTACAAGATTCAAAAAATTTAGAGGAAATTTTTGCTAAAACCCTAATTTTTCAATTCAAAGTTGAACTTGTGGATAGCTTAATTGGGATCAATAATTTCAAATCTGATTTAGGAACTCATTTGAATCATAAATTTCATTTTCTAAATCTACATTCTAAGTGCTTTCATTGGTTAAAATTAAACATTTCCTTCTATTTTGCATGTGTTATCATTTGAAAGAGGAAAATTGATGTCATGATGCATTCATGTCATAGATGTGATAATGGGTTAGCTTCCCTTGTTTCAATTTTTCCTTCTTATAAAGAACATCCCCCCATCTATAAAAACATTTTGGTGCCTAAAAGAGTTGCTACCAATCCCTTTGAGACTCTCCCATGTTCTAAGGTTGAAGACTTTAAGAGTGATCTTGACAATTCTCCTAAAATGTGCCCTTCCTATTTAGCTATCCTAGAGGAAGAGAATGATATCATAAACACCTTTCTTAATGTTACTTCACCTTTCCTACATGATGCCTCTCTAAGTGAAAAGGCATTGATGGACATTGACTTATTCTCTCCTAAAGTTGGTCCTTCCAATGGGGGCATGTTAGTGCAACAAGAGGTTATGAACACTTCTTTCAAAGATCTCTTTCCTACGCATGAATCTTTGGAGAAATATGTTCATGTTCCTCCTAAAAAACACTCCCTTCATGAGGATCCTTTTGTGCAAGAAGATGACATTATCCCTACATTTCCTAGTGATGGCATTTCCTTTTCCAACAAAATTCCCACTAGAGATGATGAATTAATGATAAATGCTTACCCTTCTCCTAAAGTTTGTCTTACCCATAAGCATCCCTTAGAGAAAGAAGATGAAATAATAAGCAATTTCCTTAATTCTCTCTCCCCTAAAGATCATATTGAACATATTTTGAGGAAAGAGGATGATTTTAACACATCTATTGATGCTCTCCCTCCTAAGGATGAGGAATTAATAAACAATGTTATCTCCTCTCCCGAAATTGACAATACCTCAAACACTCCTTTCAACAACCTCACTATTTGGGATGAACCCTTAGAAGAAGGTATAGATTATTCTCTACCCCTAGCCAAAGGGGATGAAATCAAGATTGAAAACTCCCTTGATAGTTTCTCACCTTCCTTGAATCTCAATTATTCTCCCTCTAAAAATAAAGCATCTCCCTCTCCTCAACTTGGTTCTACTCATAAGGAAACCCTAGTTCAAAGTAAGATGGTTAACATCTCTTTCAAAGATCTCCCTCTCAAAAGTGAGACTTTAGAGAGTAATGTTGATCCTTCTCCTAGAGAGTTTATTCCCCATGTAGATCCTTTGATGATAGAGGATGATATGACCTTTCCTAGTATTACTTTTCCTACTAGAACATCAATGCCTACCCCTTGTCTCTCTCCTAAAATTGATTTAATCCGTCATAAGATTTTAGTGCAAGAGAAGACTATCAATAATTCTTCCAACACTTTTGTTCATTCGTCTAAACCATCCTCAATCAATTTGATACATGTGAATGAAACACCTAACAAACCTCTCTTCACTGTCCAAGGTGCTTGTCCTTCTCAAAATTCTCAACCTTTAAATAAGCCTATCTTAGTGGTTCAAGGTGGTTATGCTAATGATTCTTTTTGCACTCCTAACAAACCTATTATTACTCTGCAAGGAGGTTATTCTACTAAGAGCCCTTATGAGTATGCTAAGCAACTAACTAGAGAGAGTTATAATGTGGTTGCTCATACCTATAACACAAGAAACAATAGGCAACCTAATCCTCCTCCAGTTATCCCAACTTCACTTCCTCCTTCCCAACCTATTCTTCCGCAAGCTCCTCATATTTCACAAATGCTTAGTAAGGACTATGATCTTATTGAACAACTTAAAGCTACCCCTGCTAAGATATCCCTTTGGGATTTGATCCAAACTTCTTCCGCTCATCATGGAATGTTACAAGATGCCTTGAAAGATTTGAATGTTCCTCCACCTAATACATCTAGTAATATAGTATCTTTGGTTAACTCTGTGATGAATCCTAAAGCTCAAATTGTGTTTACTCAAGATGAGTTGCCTACTAGTGAAATTCAACATCAATATGATCCCTTGATGATTGTGGTTATCATAAATGACACTGCTATAAGACGAACACTGGTAGATAATGGCTCTGGCCTTAATGTGTGTAGCATTAATCTATTGCATAAGATGAATGTGGATACATCCCTTATTGAGCCTGACTCTCATCCCATTCGAGGCTTTGATAATGTGGCTAAGTCTTCATTAGGTATTATCACCATGCCCATCACAGTGGGACCTGTTACTTTGCCTACTCCTATCCATGTTATGTTGGGAAATCTAACATACAACTTGTTATTAGGGAGACCTTGGATTCACAGTATGCAAGCTGTCCCCTCTACATTGCATAGACAAGTTAAATTTATTTATAATAATAAGACATATACCTTGATAGGTGATACTAATTTTCAAGCTTGTTTGCAAACATCTACTTCCAAAGGGAGTTCTTCTAAGCCTTCCTCTTCCAGTGATGACTCGTTAAACAAGATACCTATGGATGAATCATCACCCTCTGATAATCAAAATTCTTTGGATGAGTCTGAAGTTCCTGAAGAAGATTCTTCTCAACTTGAATCTACACATGAAAAGGTTTTTGATCCTGAGAAGGTTCTCACAGAAGACGATTGGGGATTTCTTGATTTCAATCCCACCTTTGTAGGTGAGTATAGGGTTCCTCCTAGAGTGCTTAAAGTTAAAGAGAAGGAAGAAACTAAAAATCAATCAATCTTACCTGAACCTATGAACAATAATCTTGTGGCAGCTTCTCAAACTTCTTCTCCTCACACCTCTAATTCTGAAGAATTTGATTCTTTGTCTTATGAAAAACCACCTTTTCTTTCTGAAATGGCTAATCGTTATGGTCGTGGTTTCCATATTTTGGCTAAGAGTGGCTATAGTAGAAATGGTTGTGGCGCAAATGAACAAGGAATTAAAGTTCCTTTAGAACATAACATGCATGAATATTCATTTGGACTTGGATATAATCTTTCTAAGCCCACCAAAGCATCTAAAAGACCATCTCTCAATGTGAATGCTATATTTAGTAGTGATGATGATCTCACTTCAACTAAATCATCTTCTACTTCTATCAACTCTCATTCCCCTCATAAGGAAATCTTGGCGATGAACAAATCTCTTTATGACTCCCCTCAAATTTCTAAATCCACTTATGAATCTTTATCTCCTATTCATCATAAAGTCCTTTCCTCTAGGGATAAGGCTCTAATAAATTACACTCATCCCTCTTCTAAGATTTCTTGTGACTGTCCTTCTTCAATTTTTATCATTTTATACATGTTTTTGATCTCACTTATAGTTGAGCATTTAGCATGTCATATTCAAATACCTCACTCAATCTATCATGTCTTTAAATAACATTAATGGCTATTATGTTGCTCATCATTATGTGACATTGGTAGCTCATTTATTGGGGGCTCATTGTCATTCATGATGGTACAATTTCAAGTGCAATCATATTTTTGAAGCAACATAATAGCCTAATTTTTCTATGTTATCTCTTGTTCCTATGGGGTAATAATGTGGAAATATTGATCATCTTTGCTTTAGAATTCTCTTTTCCTAGATATGGGAGAAGATGTGTATTCTCTTTCTTACCTTACCCACTTCTTGTGAGGAGCATTTTACATACACTAATGTCTTGCTTGCATGAACTCATGTGAGTATGTAGTACATTTTGCTTATGTCTAAATCTCTCCTTAGAAGATTGTGTAAGTCCTTCTCATTGTCCTTATCCTTGGGAGGCAATGATCTTTCCTTATTTTTATCTAAGGATCCACTTTTTCCTATTTCGTGGATGGTGTGAACTTTATTACTTGATGTTATTCCTTGTATACATTTGTTGTTGTTTGTTCAAGGATTCTCTCTTACAAGAGGTGTAAGTCCTTGACTACAACCTCTTTTGCACTTGGTAAAATACATCCATAATGAATTCACTCTCCCAATTGGGTTAAAAAGAGCGTCATCCTTCATTAAGAATCACTTTCACCTCACAAAAGAAGGAAGCATTGCATTCTTATTCTCTTCTTTGTCTTATTCTAGAAGATGTTATATTTGTCTAGGACAATTCCTCTCAGGGATAGGTGTCTTTTGTACAAATATCTCTTCTCCTCTAAGGATCTCCTTTACACATACTACAAGATATCCCTTTTTCAACTATCTTATCCTTGCTTAAAGAGGGCAAAAACTCCCTTGCTTGGATCTATGACATTGTTGCATTTTTGGGGTATCTTCTTTTGTGATGAAGGTAGGTATCCTTGTTATACTTTGCTTATGACATAAACATTACACTTTTTGAGCAATGGGTCATTCTTGGAACCAGAGCACAGACTCTTAGAGCGAGATGTCTCCATTTTTTCTTTTATGCAAGGTGATTATTCTCGGAACCAGAGCACAGACTCTTAGAGCGAGATGTCACGCTTTTGTACTATACATATACAGGTTGTAGCATACTCGGGCATAGACTCCTATGAGGTGCTTCTAACCTCCCTAACACACACATGCACGAGGTTGAGTGGAACTAGCGGCATAAGGCTAGACTTTCTCACTCTCCTCCCTTACATGGATCACCTAGACAGACTCTAGGGGCTAGTTTTCCATGTCCTTTTTCCCATGGATCACCTAGACAAGATCTAGGGGCGAGAAGTCCATGTTTTCTCTCTCACTATTCTTCTCATGGATCACCAATGTGTGTATTCATGCTTTTTTCCTTTCTTTTCTTCTCTTTGCATTTTGTTTCCATTTACATCCTTCATCTTGTGTTAGAGAACTCTCAAATCCTCACACTCTTTGTTGTGTTGGAATTGAGATTTAGTCTTCTTTCTTACCAAATGAATCTCCATTAGTTTTTGATCTCATATCAAATCTTCTTGTGAGCATTTGTCATCAATATTCTTTAACAATTTGAAGTGGTAAACATGATACCCTGTTTCAACTCACTAAAATTAGCAAGCCGAAATAGTGGGGGGCATATAGCTACCCTCAAATTTTCATCACCTTCCTTAGTAAGCATTAGGTGATTTTGTGATCTAACGTGTGTTTTGTAGGGTGCGGTTCCTAATTGTGTACTGCAGATACCGCTGGGGGCTTCGTTCGACAGACTTATGGATATATCCTTTTTCAAATAATGTTTACTTTTCTGTACTTTAGCTTGCATATGCACGTAGTGTTCATATGACCGCTAAAGTGGGGGCTAAATGTAGCGTCATAAATTGTACGCACTTGCTAAAGTAGTACAATTTCACACCTAGTTTAGCACCGCCTTGGTGCATTTTGCATTTTGCATTGCATTTCCCCTTTAGCACTTAATTAATCAAATTAATTAGGTCTAAGGTTCTATTTCATCATCTTCCATATCATAAAGTTGGGCCCTTTCATTAAAGTGTGCCCTTTTCATTTTATTCCTCCAATACATCATTTAATCAAAAACCCTAATTAGGTCCTATTTTGAACTTGGGGGCTTGATTTCGGGGGTCAAAACATCTCGAAATCACCTGTAACTTCGGGATTCTCTCTAAAATCATCATATCCGACGGCCCTGAAAATTTGGTGAAAAGTTGTCAGGACCATGGTGCCCGGAGTGCACACGGTCCCGGACATTTTTCCTGAAATTTTAGGAGCGCGATCCAATCATAAAATAAAGCTTAACCCCAAGAAATTGGCGGGAGATTCAATCTCTAGGTCGGCCAAAAGTTGAAACTAAGAGCTAGGGTTTCATATATAAGAGCTCTCTTTCTTCATTTGAAAGGATCCGGAATTTTTATTTTCAAGGGACCTTCTATGCAGCGAAAGGGCAGATCTTTGAAGACTTCAATAACATTCAACATCCATCCATCAAGCATTCATCAATTTCATTCATTCATTTAGGGCTTTGAAGACATTGAAGAGCAATAGGGGATTACCGACTGAAGATTGGCTTGTACCCCTCCCTTGGGGTTGGGTATGATTTCATGTTGTTTTCATGTCTTTGCATAAGCCTCATTATATCATTTGTATCCATGCTTTAGATCACTTTGCATCTTGATTTGAAGCATTTACAAGCAATTAGGGTTTACTTTCTAGGTTGCTCTAGTTTGCTTACTTGCATCTTAGGATCTTGCACACACACAAGGTCTGCACACACATTACTTTTACAATACAACTTGGCTATTTGTGGAGGTGGAAATCACCAAAGTGGGGGTTTGACTAAGGCAAAACCCTATATAGCCGCCCACCACACCTTTTCAGATATAAGTGCAGGTTTCGGAATTCGGACGAAGCCGCAAGTTGCAGATCCGATGGAAGCAGACTAAGACAGAACTACACACCAAGTTTCAGAGCAAAAGACTAGGATAGGGGCGTGGGGCGCCCTGGTCCTACCAGGACAGGGGCGCTGGGTGCCCTGGTCCCTGGGACAGGGGCGCTGGGCGCCCTGGTCCTCCTGACAGACAATAGTTTTCAACATTTTTGACAGCTTCCCAGGTTGCAAAACAACAGTTTCTGGAGCAGTTTCAGGGGCAGAATCAGGATAGTGGCGCCCGCGCCCCCGTCCTGAACATTTTCATTCATATTTTAACACCAGGTATGCATTTACATTCTTATCTTGTCCTTGTGTTTACAGCTTTCCATTGTTTAAGTTCAATTCTGCAATCTTGTTATTAGTTCATACTTGCACTTTGGGGTTAGGGATTGAACTTGCATCATTTTATCTTTCAATTGCAACAAAGGAATAGAAATCCTAATAGGTAGCTCGTGGCTCTCTCTTCCACAAAAAGAGGTAGCCAATTGTGTGATACCTCTAGGCTCTTTCGTATTCCACAAGTGTGTGGTTGAAAGTGAGATTAGGGCATGTTTGCTTAGTGTCACTTTTTCTCCCACACACTTGCAATATATTATTGGAAGTTTGTGCCAAGGTTTTATAGGATTTCTAAATCTTTCACCTCACTTTGGAGGAAGGTAAGAAAGTTTGGGTGGACAGAGAAATGTGAGGAATATTTTTAGATGTTGAAGGAGAAGCTCACTTCAACACCAATCTTGACTATACGTAATCTTAATGGACATTTTATAGTGATAACTGGTGCATTGGGAGAAGGTGTAGGAGGAGTGATTATGCAAGAAGGACATATGGCTTCCTATGAGTCCAGGAAGGTAAAGCAACACAAACATAATTATGCACCACATGAAATCAAACTAGCAACCATAGTATATGCTCTTCACATGTGGAGGCACTACCTTCTAGGTAAACCCTTTGAGTTGAAAATTGACCATGCCTTGTACTTAAGTGCAGCTTCACCCAACCCAATCTCAATGCTCGCCGAAGGAGCTAGTTAGAGTTTCTTAGTGAATATGACTTTGGTATTGAGTACATTAAAGGGAAAGAGAAAAAAGTAGATGATGCACTTAGAAAGAGAAGGCATCTAGCAACCATGATGACTACCAAGTCAAATTTGAGATAACATGTGTAACAAAATCTTCATGATGATGAGCATTATTCTAGAGTGAAACAAGCATTAGAACACAATCCTACTAATTGACGACTTGATGGGTATGCTTTTGAAGAAAATGGAATTTTGAGATATCAAGACATAATATATATTCCAAACATGGGAGGTTTAAGGAAATTGATTTTAGAAGAGGTCCATATTGTACCATATTTAGGACACCCCAATGTGACTAAATATTGCAGACATGGAGCAGTGTGTTGTCATTGATGTCAACCCATGATATATTAATTAATGATATTCATGATATGAATAAGGAGGAGATCTGTGCATATATGATGATAGTGTGTTGTCATTGATGTCAACCTATGGTTATATGTTGTTCCTAATGAAGTGATGTGTTGAAGAGTTGCATTGTTTGGCTATATCTTAGCTCCCGAAGTTTAGAGAGATTGTTGCAATTGTGGTGATAGTATGTTTTTCCTAATAAAGAGTTGAGTTGAAGAGTTTGTAGTTGTGTTGTTGCTAATAAAGAGTTGAAGATTTGGAGTCGTGGTGACAATGTGAAGAGTTGAGTTAAAGAGTTGTAATGTTATGTTGTATCCTTACTTCTGATGTTCATGTTTGGATGTCAAATATGCCTTGTTTGAAATAATGTGATAGTAATATGTTCCTAATGGAATGGTGATTCATGTTTGGATGTCAACTGTATTGATCTAAAGTACATGGTTGGATGTCAATAAGTGATTTTTTGAAGTTCATGGTTGGATGTCAAATTTGATTTAGTTGATATATTGTTGCAATGAATCAACTTAAGTATGTTGTGCCAGATTTTGTTGACTCGTGCTCAAAAGATTATACCACATTTTTATACATTTGAAGATATGATTTTGCAATTTGGAAGAAATATAGATGGAAATGTGTAGTTTGTATATTTCTCATTTCATGTCAGAAAAGCTAATTTATAGTTATTTTTAGGGTATGCAAAGTAAAGACAATTTTGTTGCTTATCAAGATGGGTCACAGGAATGCTTTGTACTTTTTTGCATTTCAATATTTTCTCTTGTGGTTTGGGGGGCTTGATCACAGGGTTTGTACATTACTTATCCTTATGTTTAGGTGTTCATATGTACTACAAGTATGAACCTAATTGTTATATATCAAGACCGTGTTGCTTGGTTGGCATGTGATGGTTGGTTTTTGTATATGTCTGGTTGTGCCAACTCAATTGAACATGGTAGTATAAAAAATTGTAAAGAAATGATTTTGATGATCATATGTGTAATGTGGAAAATTGATTTAGGGTTTCCACCATTGGAGGCAGAAACCACTAAATATTTTCACTTAGGACCATTACATTCAAAAGGGGAAGGGAATACACTAGATTCAATCATAAATCAGATAAGGATTGAATACTAAGTGTAGTCACATAAATCTGTCCACTTAATTAAATGAATACTTAGTATTTATTTGATTATTTAACCATCAATTAATGAATTAATTAAATTAATATTTAATTAATTCATCTTAACCCTCTTCTCCTATTAATTAAATAAATTATTCAATTTATTTGATTTAATTCACTTAACCAAATTCATACCATTAATTAAATAAATAAATCATATTTGTTTAATTAAATCTTCTCTCACATTTAAATAAATTAATATTTATTTAAATCCCCCAAAATCCCACCTCTCACATTTAAATAAATTAATATTTATTTAAATCCCCCAAAATCCCACCTCTCACATTTAAATAAATAAATCATTTATTTAAATCACCTTTATCCTCCACCCACTTGTATTTTCCTACAAAAGCAAGTTGCACAATTATTTTAAATAAATAATTTATTTAAATCACCTTTATCCTCCACCCACTTGTATTTTCCTACAAAAGCAAGTTGCACAACTATTTTAAATAAATTATTTATTTAAAATCCTATTTATCCTCACCCACTTGAAACCTTTAATGGTTTCCCTTAAAGTATTCAAACTTGATGGCTTTAAAGTCTTCAAACTTGATGGCTTCCTTCTATAGTCTTCTTAAGACTTTAATGGTTTTCCTTAAAGTCTTCAAGCTTTTAATGGTTCCCCTCAAAGTCTTCAAGCATTTTAATGCTTTATCTTCCTTTTTCTCATTTAAATAAATTAATATTTATTTGAATATTTATCCAAATACAACTTGCACACATTTATTGAAATAAATGAATTTTTATTTTAATAAAATCCTATTTTCCCTCACCCACCAAATCCACTTGCAAAATCTAATCCCCTTCTAGATTCTTCTAACCCCTTCCTAATTAACTTAATCCATCCCCTAATTATTGTCACATTCCTAAGCAAAATGGAGTCACTTCTCAAAGCCTAAAAGTCTTTGATAACCATTAAAGGCTTTCAACCTTCAACCACTAAATGTCTCAAAGTCTTGGATAACCTTTGAAAGCTTCCAACCTTCAACCACTAAATGGCTCAAAGTCTTTGATAACCATTGAAGGCTTTCAACCTTCAACCACTTAATCCCCAAAGTCTCCAATAACCATTAATGGTTACCTCAAACCCTCCCACATGGTTAAAACATTTGTTTTGACTCAACCTCTACCCAACCCAAGGGTCTCATCAAGCCTTTAATGCTTTGACCATGATTATCTCTTAATCATTTGCACAAAGGTTTATCCTTGCATTAACTCCTAATCCAGTGGGTAATCCTAATTTAGGCTTGACCCTTACCTTCTAGATAACCATGAGGTCTCCTTAGGCATTTAATGCCTCCAACCTCTTCTCTCAACCCAATCTTATGTTGACACTTGTCACCATTTCATTGGTGCAAATTGTGCACATGGATCCCCAACTTTCAAGCTTGACCCTTGATTAAACCTTTCAATCCTGGCCATCCATTGCTCCATTTTTCCTATAAATAGAGCCCATTCCTTCATAATCCAGATCCTGAAAACTTGTATGCATTTAGGCTATAGACATTTTTAGAGAGCATTTAGCATAGCATAACTAAAATCTTGTCTTTTTGGTAAAATCAATCATTTTAGCATCAATAGCATAGTATTTAGCTTTTCATTTCATATTTGAAGCTTAATATTAAATCTCAATCCTCCATAAGCATCCATAGTGCAAAAAGCTGCTGAGAGCTACACTCATTTGGGACTTGGAGAGGAGAGGAACAAGGGAGGAGCAACTATGAGCATCTTGATTAGCTATTTCATTCTATGTTTATATGCTTTCTATTTCATGCTTAATATCTCTCTTGATATGCCTGTTTAGGATAATCTTTTGTTGCTAACACTAACGTTTGTTTCTTGTGCTCTTGTGTGTGTTGCCATCAAACATATTTTCTAATCCTTTTTGCAGAGCATCACTAAGTGGATTAAATTAATTTTTATTTCCTCTTTTGTAAATTGAAATGCTGAAATTAGGTAAAGTGTTGAAAAATAAAGGTAAAACAGAGAAAATAGTGAGCTATAGACGCGAGATTTTCACACGTGTCTGGATATGAGCAATATATGCAGATTCAGACTTGATCCCCCCAAAAGCTCCAAAAATGTTGAGACCGAGGAGGTGGGTGCCTTGGTCCTCCTACTTTTTTGCACGATGGAAAGGGTTGATTGGTCTCTATGAATAAAGCTTATTTTGAAGATTGTAGCTCTGTACCTATTTTTGACACATAGAAAGAAGGGGAAATGTGTTGGGAATAGGGTTTGCCTAATTCAAACCTCTATTTAGGAATTAACCTTGAATGAAATATAGAAAATACTTGAAATAAATGATGGAAAGGTATACCTCAAATCTGCAATGAAGGCTAATGATGCTTTTTTTCTTGAATGTAATCACATATGTTGTATGAAATGGCATGAACATGACAACAACCTAACACACACATGCTTTCAAATGAATGGTGTAACGTTTCTCCACAATGGAAGGATGAAGAATATGCAACCTTAAAGAGTTGGCATCAAGGAACACTGAGAGGGGGGGGTGAATTAGTGTTCTACAAATTTTAACTTTAATCTATTCTCTCAACCACTTAATGCATTTAATCAAAAGAAAGATGCAAGAACACAAAACAAACAACCACAACACCATAACACCAAAATTTTTATATGAGGAAACCCGGTTAAGGGAAAAACCACGGTGGGGATGGACCCACAATATGAGTATACTCAATTAGAAGTTCTACAATGAGAATGCACATGCATTCAGGCACATTGCCTAGAGCTCACTGCTCAAGAAAGAGAGGCTCATTGCCTACAAATGAATTATAATAGATCATTAAAGTGAATGAACTAAGAATAGAATCTATAAATGCCTAGTTATAGTTCCAGTTAAGCACATTAAGCACACTTTTCATACTCTGCCTTATCCTGCTCTATTTCATTGCTCTGCCAAAATTCAGAGCACCAATGTCTAAGATGCGCATGTGAAACTCCGCAAAATTGATCAAAAACACCTTTCAAAAATCCAAAATGATCAAAACCATCTCTCTTATATATCTGCAACAAGAAATTAAACTAGCTACATGTCGACTCAAGAACATTTCATTATTTTATGAAACATGTATAAACTGGCAGCAAAATCCAAACTCAAATGCTAATGCAGACCAAAACAATCAAACACACACTACCACATATGTCGGCTAAACATTCTCGATCACAAAAATAATCTGCATAAGGATCAACTACACAAGTCGGCCGTTCTGCATTGTTAAACCAAAAATCAGTACACAAAAGCTTCTAACTCACACATAAATCATCACCTGAGGCTAAAAATATGGAATAAGGTAGTCCAGACATCCATCAACCTTCCTTTAGATCCGCAACAAAAAATATTAACCTGAGAAGAAATACAAGCCAAAATACTGAACTCTGTCATATGCTTTGTTCTAAGCTTGCCAGACTCAAGAAAATCTCCAATTTGACTTCTGGTATGATCTAATACAACAACGTGGATGGGTACAATAACTTGGGTTGCCATCAATGACAACACTGAGTGACTTATGCAGTGTCTCTTTCCAACAATCTCCCCCTTTGGCATTGATGGCAACACTTAGTGAAAAATGACTAAATGTCGGAATCAGTACCACATATGAATACACTGCAAAACTCAAAAAATCAAAACTCCAAAACTCCCAAAATTCCCCCTAAGATGATCATAACATTTTTAACTACCCTACACTCCCCCTTTAACATCAATGGCAAAGGCAGGGTTCCACATGCCAAAATTCATACAAAAACTATATATGCAACAACATATGTACAAACAAACTCCTCTAACTTATGTGAACTTAAATATATCTACAAAATTGTTTTTCAATAAACCCAAATTATTATCCAAACCTTTCTTGAGATTCTCCAAAATTGAAATGTGATCGCTGAAAAGATATGCTTACATCTCTTCCATCTAAAGATCTATTGGTTCATTGATAAGCATGGCATCTTGAGCTTCATTTAAAGCAATGAGCAATGTTTCCATCTTAGGACCAATTAGACCTCGAAGCTCACCAACTCTACCAACAAATTTGCCCTTATCAGGTATTAAGCTCTTAATCTTGTCAATCAAGGATATGATTTGACCTTCTTGACTAGCTACTGAAGTAGTCAAAGGATAAAAAAATTGAAAAAATATCTGCTAATTTCTTCTCATGCTCCTTAATCTGCTTCTCAGTATCCTCAATAAATTTAGACAAAGATAAGCATGATTTGTAGACACTACCCGCTTCAGATAAGGCATCTTGAATACTCTTAACACAAGTGTCTGACAAAATCCTATCATTTGCAATCATATCATTCAACTTACTAAATCTTTTTGCATCAAACTCATTTTGGACCTTGAATTTTGTTGACTTCTCTAAAGATTCAAAGTGAGTACTTACTGAGTTTATTAAGCTCTCAACTAATCGAAGGGAGTATCAGATGCGTCCTTGACAAATGTAGGCATGATCTTCTCTAAGACACTGGATGCAAGACTAAGCAGTTCATTGTCTTGAATGTGAGATTTCATCATCCCTTCCCTTGCCTTATCCTGAGAAAATGATGCTAGCTACAAATTTTGAATGGGAGAAAGAGTGGCCAGATTGATTGGACCTTGAACCAATTCAGGATCAAACAATTCCTTCTTGTCCTTCTCCAAAAACTCCTTCACTGCTCCTGCAGTGTCTCTTGCTTCCACAATAGATACTTTCTCTTCAGTCACCTTCTCTTCTTTTTCTTTTGGAGTCTCAATTTCTACCAATATTTTAACTTTTGGGTGATCTAGTGGATTTTGAGTATCCTTGATTTCATCCACTTTCAACTCTTCACCACCTATAAGAACCTGTTCAACTTTAGAGTGCACATCTTAGACTTGCGGAGCAGATGAATCATCACCACCTTGAGTTTCTTCTGAGACAACATCAAATTTGTTCCTCTCCAGAACTAACTTAAGGACTTTCTCTGTCTCTTTAATCACTTTCTCAGTCTTCCCAATCCTAAGCTTATTTATCCTTGTCTTGCTTCTAAACTCCCTTTTGGCTTCCTTTAGTATCTTATTCATTTCTATCACAGACATCATCAGGCATAGATTGACTAAGATAAATTATCTTAGTCTATCATCCTCAGCTTTAGCACTAACTCTCCTTGTCTCTTAAACATCATATACACTCTTAGGAATTTCTAACATTATCTCTACAAGAGCCCTATTAAATGTGTTCAAATATTTTACAATGGCTTCTTCAAGAATCCTCTAGTCAACACCATCAAAGTTATCATAAAACTTAGAAAGTGGTTTCAAATTACCTTGCACAATCAAAGCTTTCTCCACTTCATCTACTGATGTAATGGTGGGAAAATGGTGAATGATAAATCAAGAAGGAAACTACCCTTTCCCTCAAAGAGAGATGAGAGTTTTGCTATCGATTACCATTCAAGCACTTTTCACCATTACATTAGAAAGAGGAGAGGATAATTGAATAGATTCAATCTCTCCACACAAAGATGGTAGATTGAATTGGGAATGCTAAGTTGATCCCCTCTTTCTTGTTTGATTTGGAAAGGAATTGATTGAATTATGTAGTGCAAAAGTGACAAAGAATTGATTATAAGTTGAGATCGGAATATGAGATGAAGTTGTGCACTTGGATCTGGTAGTAAAATTCCGAGATGAAGTTGCCCTGCAAATTTGAGGAAAAGTTGCCTAGATCGTGGCGGGAATGTACACGATCCTCTGAAAAATCCGCGAAATGAAAAGGGTTTTTCTGCCTCTGCAAATGAAGCCCGAATCTGAAAGTATAGTTGAGCACCTGCAACCTACACACATAAAAGAGAGTAAAATGGGTTGGGATTGGGGTTTGCCTTTAGATCAAACCCCAATTTTGGAATTAAACCAAGTAATGAAAGAAAGTACTTGCAAGTAGATGTAAATGAAAGATTGAATTGTAAATCACCTTAAGGGAGGTTGTAGTAACAATGTTGATATAAATGTTCATGTGAAATTGAATGTTGAAATCAATCTTCTCTTCAATGATTGAATCCTTGACTTGAATGCAACACCTAGCCTTGAAGGGAGACTTGAGAATGCTCAATGCTGGAAAGAATGCTTGAATGCTCTTGAGTGCTTGATCGCTTGTGCACACTTGAATCTCTCCAACTTTGACCTATCCAACTTATCAAATTTCCACTTATCCAAATGAGAGGATGAATTCCCCTTAAATACATGTTAGTGGATTTTAATTTCATCATGGGCCGACATCGGGGGAGTTTCCCACCCGAGGCACAACCAACAATGCAACCCTAGGAAGGGTCTTGCCTCAAAATAGGGTAGGGATAGGAGTGCCACACCCCTATCCTGGGAAGACAAGGGCACCACACCCCTGTCCAAGGGGGGATAGTGGCGCCATGCCCCTATCCTACCCCTTTCTCCAGGGCAGAATGTGGATGGGGTGATGTAGAGACCACAAAAGAAGCTCTTTTTGCAAGCTGAGCATCTCTAGTCTTTGATCAAGTTAGAGGAATCGAATTCGCATGCGTGAGGACCCTAATGTAGTCAAAAATTGGTAGGGTCACAATTTTATGACACTACAACTGACATACCGGATTTGTCTGAGTCAATCTTCATCTTCTTGCTTGTTTTCTCTTCTCTGGAGGGCTTGTCCTTAGAGACTTTAGATGTTTTAGTGCCATTGGACTTGATTTACTTTATAGCTTCATCAGTTTCAATCTCTTCATCATCCTCAACATATACCCATGAGATCTTATCTTTCTTGCTCTTTCCATCTTTGCGGGATGATTTGGCTTGAGAGAACTGGATGAGGGTGATGGACTAGATTCCTTGACTGACTTCTCCTCTACAACTTGCATTGTCCTCTTCCTTGCTTCCCTAACTACTTCTGTCATAATCCCAATGTTTTTTGCATATCACTCTAATTCCTTTCTCACCTTCCTCACTATCTCAGGCTTTTTGAACTTAGCATGCAACTGCAAATCCTTCTCAGCAAATGTACCAAATCTCTCCTCAGAGGTATTAATAGGCTTACTAAACAAATATTGAGCATACATCTCCAATATATGCTCATCAACCTTACACCCCATGGGCATGATCCACATTGTCCAAGGTTCTACTTCTTCCATCAGACACTGATCAATGTCAACCATGAAAAAAAAATGAGTCTTGTTACTTCTCAACAATCGATCTAGGGATCCTTTCCTTGGCCTGCATCACAGATTGGAAATTCTTGAAATAACCCCAAAGAGAAGTTTGTAAGGAAACTTCCAGCAAACTTTATGACAATTTTCACATAACCCAATTGAGATATTAATCAAATTAACACATAGGATCCACAAGCAAATAATAGACAACATACCCATGAAAATGTGACACAAGATATATCCTAGGAAAACCCTCATGTGGGAAAAACCCATCCTCCAAAAGCATCATCCATCATGTATTATCAACAATGCGTTCATTACAATAAAAATATGGAAAACCTTCAAAAACCCAACCATAACCAAGCACTCCATGTGACCAAGCATGAATCCACACATCCCATGCCATGCTTCCTCCTCCACAAATGTTAACTTGATTAACTGACCAACCCAAACAACTACCCTTGTGGTGCTTTTATAAACACAAGCTCCCACAAAACCACCAAGTGGTATTACATCAAAACCATGTGTCCAAAACCAAGTGACAACAAAATATAATATTTTTCCTACCTACCCTTGACCTGCATTTAATATTGGGTACTTCATCACAATTACATTCCCCAATATTAAATAAATACAATATATTAATACCAATGTGTCAATACAACTCATCAAGTGGTTACAAGATTAATATCCTAAGGGACGTCCATTTAGGTGCTCCTAGGTGCAACAATACAATATAATTCCATGTCCACCTCACACAATAATAAAATAATACAACAGTGAAATATTATTATGCAAGGTGTACAACACCATTTTCCCAACATTCTCCCACTTGTTTTATACATTTCATAAGGGCTAAGAAGTAAACCATCACATGAACACGAGACTGATCTCTCCACACACATATACCATCATGGAATCCAAGTGCTCCATGTGCTCCATTGAGATACCTGCAACAAGAAGCAAAGTGACCACCATCTCATACATGAATGCTCCCACCCTCCATTAGGCCATTGCCACTAGACATGAAAAGGCCACCCAAATTGAAAGCCACACAATCTATCACAATAAATGATAAGCCCTACACTAACTAATATCCGAAAAACAAATACTAATCCAAAGGTATCCAATGCAAAGGTAGTTGTTTACATAACTAAAATAACACCCACAACAAGTGCTAACACATCAACTATACATGCATCCAAGACATACAAACCAAGTGAATAGTTCTTCTCATCAACATATGCAACCTGTAACATGCAACCATAAGCCCAAAGTGCAATACCTTCACGTATGTACACCAAGAAACTCCCACTGCATAGGTAATGTCAATATCAGAAATGAATCCACTAACAACATATCATAAAAGTGTAACCATGTAGTATCAAGAACAATCCACATCAATATGAACATCATGTAAACCGATAACCTACAAGTACCACTCTCACACCATGTCTCCAAAATTATCTCATGTTCTCCACACCAATAAAAGAAAGAGATAAAGGAACCTCTATTCCATCTCCCACATGACAACACATGAACACAAAACCAATGAACACATAGCTCTAAACAACCTCAAATGCAATGCAATGTGAATACGAACATCCAGGAAGATAATTAAAACAAATAGAGAAACACTAAAAATCAAATCGTATAGTATGTCCTTCTACACACCTCTAAACGTTAACTGTGTCAAGTATGATCTCCTCTATAAAACCCCAAAAGAGAATAGCTTAACAACACCCAAAACCCGTTCAATCCCTTGGACTAAATCGACATATATAACATGTAATCAACATGGATGTAAACCTCTCATAACCAAGAAGATCAAACTAAATATCCATTCCCAAGCCTAGGGAATATACCCAATAAACCACCTCCCAAAATAATATCAATGACTGCCACAATCATAATAATAAATCAAATGCACAAGGAGATAACCAATGTCATACATCTCTCAAATGAACCCTCCAAAACTAAACACCTCCATATCTCAAGATCCATATCTATGAAAGATAAGCGTAAATATAATGCACCTAAAAGGAAAAAATGGGAAATACCTCTCAATTAGTAAACTACAGAGTAGACCAAGAGTGGGGAATGAGAATTCTCATCAAGCTAACCAAGTCATCATGAATCATATTGGTGTAGGAGCACCTAGTTTTTATAACTAGTTTTGTTGATGTATTTCCAAAATTTGGAGTGATTGATCATATTTAGGATCAATGTTTGAATAATGGACTATTGATAGGTCCACAAGTGTGTTTGGAAGTCATTTGAAGGGTGATTGTCACCAAGGTGTGTTTGTTTTCTTAGTTTTGGCCAAGGTGCCCTTGTAAGCCTAAAATGACATTATTTTGCAAAATAGGGTAAAATTCATTGTAAGGCCTTATTAGGCATTTGGTCATGTTTGTGTGATGTTAGGGAACCATCCTAGGGGGTTTAAAATGAATAGAAATGCATAAATGGCAAAAATGTAAATGGGAGCAAAAGTTGTCATTGTTGCTCAACAACTTTTTGCAACTTTTTGAGCAACTTTGCAAAATTGAGCAAATGGGTGGCTAGAAAACCGATGAGGGGTTGGTTATGACCCAGGAGTCATATAAAATGCTTCTTCAATGATTGTACATGGGTTGGAAGATCCAGGAGCAAGTTTGAATAACATTTGAAGACAATCTCTAGATTTCTGCATAAGTTCTTATTATTTTGGTAGCAGAAGTCTATACCAAATGGATTGAACTTATTATTGTCCTTCCATGGTGGTTTAGTAAATGATATTGTGTTTCTCAAGAAGTGTTTTTATACTTTCTTAGTCCAGGTTTGGTATGCGATTATTATTTATCTTATACTACACTGCTCTCAGTCTAAGTAAGGGTTTAATATCCTAGACATGGTTCCAACTTCAAATCCCATTGTGTTTGTTCAATGGCCCTTGATATTAAAGTCATGGAACATTTTTATAGTGTATATATTCTTTGGAATGTCCTAGAAGTTGTTTGGAAGCCACTTGCTATTATATCCTAAGTGAGCTCTGCCATAGCCCGACTAGGAATATGATTGTCATTTTTGTCTTTACTTGTAGGGATGAATAAATGTGAATGTGCCAAGTGAGTGGCATGGAAGTATGAAGAATAGAAGTCTCAGAGAAGAGATGGAGGTGTGACAGGGTGTAGAAACCAATAAACCCTATTGGAGAAGACTGTTAACTCTAAAACCCTCAAAATTGTCATTTTTGGGATCCGTACCGATATAGACAGATCAGATAGCCTACCCTAGTGAATCCAAAAGTTTGTCCAAAAGGGTACTCGGATCACCAAATATTTTTGGGGGTCCTTTGAAGGTTTTCTAAGTAATTGCACAAAAAACGGTAAGGTAGGGCTAATAGGGGCTCTAGGGCTACTAGGCCTAGAAAATAGGAAGAAGAGGAAGCGATGGGAAAATGGAGAGAAACCAATTGAAGAACCACTTGAATGGAGTTGAAACACTTTCTTTACATCCCCTGTGACCCCTGCAAGTGTGTGTTGGAGGTTTGGATAATCTAATGGTTGGATTTACTCTAGTGAATCCCAGCCATGCTTGGGAGCAACTATAGAAAACAAATTGATAGGGAGCACTCCAAAGGAGTCGAATTGTTTGACTTGTTAATGGCCAAGGTTAGGGTGCTGGAAGCCCACTAAAAAATCTTTTGCCTACCTATTGAGCAAGGTATAACTCTTTTTGTGAGAATCTCCCCATTAGAGTGGTATCAAAGCAAGTTAAGATTTGGGAAGAAACCAGTTGATGTCAGAGACTGAGTCAGTAGGTGAAAATAGCCTTAGGATGGTGACCAATGCAGAGTTAGCCAAAAAGGTAGAAGATAAAGAGGAAGAGAATAGACTCCTCAGGGTAAGATTGCAACAGTTGGAGAGCAAACTAGGCGAAGTAGAAGACAAGACTGAGAAGGTAACAATCAAAATCAATGATGGGAAGGGTAAAGAAGTAGTAGAAGAGGATGGCACACCTGAACCTGATCCTATTCTACCTGAAGAACCTTTCCTTAGAGCCATGAAAGCCTTAGGAGGGAAGTCACTAGAAGGAGTGCCACTTTATTGTGGAACAATAGAACCAGAAGTGGTCATGGAATGGATTGAAGGATTGGAGAATCACTTTGAATGTGATGGAATTAGTGAAGCACAAAAGGTGAAGGTAGCCAAATCTAGATTGAGAGGAGCAACTTGGACTTGGTGGAAATTCATCCAAGGGGAGAGACAAAAGGAGGGTAAGAACCCAATTGCCATTTGGAAAGGAATGTTAGCCAAGGTGAGAGAAGCCTATATCCCCGAAGACTATGAAATTCAATTACACAAGAGGAGACAAAACTTGAGACAAAGAGAACTAGATGTGAGCAACTACACTGAAGAATTTTAGAAGTTGTGTCTAAGATCTAAGGTGGTGGACGATGAAAGCATGAAGGTAGCCAGGTACTTGAATGGTTTGAGATGGAATATACAAGAAGAGTTAAGTTTGTTGTGTCCTAGTACTATTTGTATATGGTGAAAATGGATAGCAATAAACAACAATATTGAAAGACTAAAATGGATTCAACCACCAAACCCTAGCCTAACAATGAACAAAGATCCACCATAACATATGAAGATAACCTAAGACAATGCAAAATAACTCAAAAAAATCACAAAGATTATACCATCACATGTCCACTAGGGTTTTTGATCTCCATTCTTCCTATCTCCATTGATCTTGTTTGATATGCTTGCTCTCAGATTTTTGTATGCACAAGAGCTCAACAAAGAACGGAATGTGGTTGCAAGTAGGATCGTAGTGTAGCCAAGTCCTCCAAAATCAGTCATTAGGGTTTTGGTAATGAAGAAAGCATCTCCTTAAATAGAAGACACAATAGAAAATGGAGGGTTAAGATTGAGAGGTGTAAAAAGAGAGGTCGGCTAGGATTAGAGGGTAGGTATAAGAAATACCAAAATAATGAAAGGGGTAGGTAGTGTAGGAAATAAGAGATGAATGACATGTGTCATGTGTAGAAAAGGTTAATGAATTAATTAAATAAATAAAGATTTATTTAATTAATAGAAGAAGTAGGGCAATTAAATAAATAAAATATTTATTTAATTTAGGAAAGGGATAATTTAAATAAATAACTGTATTTATTTAAATGAGAAATAAGGCTAGAAGAGGATAAATGAATTAATTAAATAAATAAAGATTTATTTAATTAATAGAAGAATTAAGCTAAAGTAATTAAATAAATAAAATATTTATTTAATTAGACATGACAATTTTAGGTGTCTACATTTTGCCCCTCTTTGAGACAATGCGGCTTGTCGCGTTGTTTCAAAGAAGATAAGCTGAACTGATACAGAGTTGCCCCAGGATGGGAATGATATGCCCCCTCGAGAGATTGGATGAAAAAGTCTGGAAAGATTGCAGACAATCTCGCGATAAGAAAGATGGGAAAGAATGGGCTGATTGGATAATGTGACAAAATCACAGGATGAAGAATACTGACTCAGGAAAATGAAGGGCAGGGCTAGGGTAGGCTATAAGATAAACCACGGGCAAAAGACATCCTCATTGTCATTCACACCCTTACGAGATCACAGTGCAGAGCGAGAAAAGAGCAGCAGCAGTCAGCAGCGATGGCATTCGTTCATAGATTCGATCGTGTCCGCCGATTCCAGCGACCAGCCGATGCAGGAGAGCCAGTAAGTACCCGAAAACCTCCTCGTACTTTCACGCATTTCAAGTTTTGTCATTAATGCATGTTTAGGAGCAATAAATGCGCTAGAAATAGGGTAGTTTAAAAGTGCAAAAACGCGCAACCGCGTCTGTGTCAGCGCCAGGCGCGTCTGTGTCCAACAGGCGCGTCTGTGTCGGGTCCAGGCGCGTCTGTGCCTGGAACCGCGTTTGTGTTGAATGCGGACGCGTTTGTGAAATGTAGTAGCGTCTGTGCTTTTGAATAGCGTTTATGTCATGCAGGGACGTCTGTGTTCCCTGGTCGCGTTTATGTCTGGCATAGGCACGTTTGTGTTTAGAAAGCGCGTCTGTGTTGCAGAGGCGCGTTTATGCAGTCTATAAGCGCGTTTATGAGTTAAAAGCGCGTGTGTGTTGAAAAAGTGCGTTTATGTGTTTAAATGCATAGTTTTAGTCCTTAAGGTCAAATCGGCAGTTCTGTGATGAACATACGCTGTCGATTGGATAAGCTGCTGAGAGGATACACTCAAGCAGGTCCTCTAGGAAGATTAGGATAGATCAAGGCACTTTGTGATGAACAGGGAGCACCAGGATATGCAGCACTTTGTGATGAACAGGGAGTGCGAATGTGAGTGACACTTTGTGATGAACAGGGAATGTCACACACGTAGTACTTTGTGATGAACAGTGAGCACTACTAGGATAAATAGCAACACTTTGTGATGAACAGTGAGTGTCACTAGGGTAGATAGCCATATGCATTTGGGTAGCGAGTAGCATTTTGTGATAAACAGTGAATGCCACGATAACTGACAAGATTGATTTGCTTGACTGCAGGAGTATTTGCCGATGTTGGAGTCACGGGAGAGATTCCCATCGACTCAGAGACTGCGTCCAGAGTTGTCCATCCAGGACATGATTTCCATTGAGGAGATGGGTCTCACATATATGCTCTATGTGCCTGAGTTTCGGGCAAACATGGGGTTGCTGACTGCATTGGCCGAGAGATGGCACTCAGAGACATGCACGTTTCACCTGCCGATGGGTGAGATGACAGTGACACTGGAGGATGTATACAGGATATTACATGTCCCTATTGATGGAGAGTTGATCCCCTACGACCGTGACGGTGACAGGGAGGCCTTGAGACGGGTTTTTCAGGATCCTGAGTTGGAGATGAGAGCAGGGCATGTAGCCTGGGACACCATGACTGCCACAGGATTGGCATTGCCGGCAGTTATTGGGGGAGTTATCAGTGGATACCTGTGTCCAGACAGGGCCACACGAGGATTGGCAGTGGGCTGGGGAGGGGCCTTGGAGACGCTGATGGCAGAGCACACTAGGTATGCATGGGGGCCATGTGTCCTAGCACATTTGTACTATGAGCTGCATCAGTTTGTATACCACAGATCAGTGGGGCTGGGCTGCGGTGTGACTCTATTGCAGGTGTGGGCCTATGAGCACCTTCCAGTGACGAGGCCGATTCATTTCAGAGGCAGAGGACAGGGACAGAGTTTTGTTCATTTGTATGCCATGATCACATCCCAGCCTCGGATTGGGAGATTGGAGCACTGGAGGAGAGTCATTGATGACATTGATATGGTGATCTGGAGGCCGTACCTGGGGTGCGAGGAGTGGGGTGACGATGCACTGGAGCTACCCTACACCTTCCGGAGCAGGTACCTGATTGGACGGACGCCCTATATATTAGAGAGACAGCTGGTGGATAGGGTATGCAGGCAGTATGGCCGGATTCAGAGGATGCCCCGAGGCTCGGGTATGTATGCCCGTACTGTTAGAGATCAGGTGCAGTTTGGCCCACTGCTATCTTATGATCAGGCAGTGATGCAGCTAGCAGAGATGATGCCGATGCCATGGGACATGTGGCCAGAGGTAGATGATGCAGGGATGGACGCAGAGTACTCTGCGTACTGGGCAGAGCATCCATTTCCGAGGTTGACAGATCCGGCAGAGCCAGTGGATGGAGAGGGTGGAGGAGATGATGATGAGGGAGGAGGGGATGCAGGTAGGGGCCGGCGGAGGTAGAGGGGAGTGGTGGGAGAGAGACGGGTAGCACCTCGGAGGGAGGGAGGTCAGGAGAGAGCAGCTCCAGTGGTGAGAGGACGGGGTGGACTGCCCCTACAGGTGCCAGCAGCACAGGGTCCCAGAGAGGGACAGAGACAGGTACAGCCAGAGGGACAGAGACAGGTACAGCCACAGGTACCTATACAGGCACAGGGACAGGTGCAGGCAGAGGCACAGGGACAGGCACCTGTAGAGGAGGAGCCACAGGCAGGGGCGGAGAGCGGAGACTCCGAGGAGGATGAGGTGGTGAGGCTGCGGGAGATCTGCCAGGGCCAGGCAGATGAGATTGAGGATTTGGTTCGAGAGAGGAACCACCTCAGGATCAGGGTCCGAGACACAGAGCGGGAGAGGGATCAGGTAGGCGGGCAGCAGAGGATGCAAGGGCAGGCTACGCCTATGTTTTGCGAGCGGGAGAGGAGATCGCCTACTGGAGGGATCTATATTATGCAGCCGTGCCAGCAGAGCAGCGGGCTAGGAGCTTCCAGAGGTCGTCGCGCACAGCGACGGCTACGGGAGGGAGCCGCAGGAGACAGGCATCCAGCGGTGGGGTTATGGGGCCTCCACCACCACCAGAGGGACAGGGGGATCCAGGGGCAGGGCCATCTACAGCTCAGACTCCGTCGAGGCGAGGTGGCTCCGAGGGAGGGAGTTCCTCATAGCTATAGTGGGCTCCCATTGTATCAGTAGATGTATCATTGTTGTATTGTAGACACCTGCGGGTGATTCTTTTGTAGCCATATGATTCTTTTGACATCATTGTATTATGACACATTTGATTGATTATATATATGAGATGATTCACCTTTTGCGGCAGCTATATGCATGTGTACCTTGTGTGATGAGATGTTCTTATGTGATGCATGTTTTATGATATGGATGCTTATATGATGCAAGGCCATATATTTTTGTTCTTTTATGTTGTATATGTGATGCATGATGCAAATGAAAATGTATGTGATGCAAATGATTATTTATATAATGAAAATGTGAGATGTGCTAACATGTGTTGTATGCAGGATGTGATGCCATTATAATATCTATATGTATGAAATGCTTATATGTGGTGATGCAGGTGCAACTATATGAAATGCACATGTTTTTGGTGTGTCATTATACTCAGTCATGTGATAGCGGGCTACGCGGACTCGAGAAGGACAATGGAAGTCAATCAAGAAAGGGGGATGGAAGACAGAAGATATGAACGTGAAAGAGCTTCTTGTGCGTTATCATCATTGAGCTTTATTATGGCAGAATAGGTTATGACAATCGAGGCATATGTTCGGCCCAGAAAGTCATTGTACCTGTTTGCATGGAGATAAGACAGTCACAAACAAGGAATGCCCCAGTTCACACTAGACTCACAGTGTCCTCATATCCTTGGACAAGTCATAGTATTACTAAAAGACAATCCACAGACAGCAAATGCAAATAAGTGACGATACCCCATCCTCGCCTTTCTAGTCAAAGACATCCTGGAGATAGAATCTCTAGTCAAAGACATCCCGGAAAAGCTAAAAGACATGTCACCAAAAAGATGAAACCAAAAGAAAACCAAGACTCGACACCCACATCCACTGTAGTCCTCAAGTTTGTGTCTCTTGTCACTTGTTTAAGTCAAATTTTGATTGTGGTCACAATGTTCACTTTCACAAAAAGGATAGATAGCACTGAACCATATGTTGTCTGAGTCTGTTAAAAGATTTGATTTTGTTGAAGCCCATTGTTGCTGCTGTGTCTTATCTGAAACTGACTGAATCCATGAAACTGATACTTTATTGCGGAGAAGGCGGAACTTTATTGTGGACTGGCGATGCAAATGCTGCTTTATTGCGGATTGTGTGCGGACAGACTGAAGAAAGCTGGAAGAAACTGTACTCCTTGAACACGTGACGTTCTTAGTTCCACACCCATTACTAGACTTAGGAATTGGCCGTAGTCACAGATAGGATCCGATTTATTATGGATGAAAAGGGGGTGAAAAGGGAGGGTTATGGATGGCTAACCAATCTTAGGTAGATCAATAACAAGCCATGATGGGAATGGGTAAGTTTATTGTGAGTGAATTGGTCGTGATTGTGTGCGAAGTGAAAGAATGAAAGGGAATCCTGAAAGAGGGAGGAGCAAAGTCCCTACGCATGGCGCTGGTGACCCAGTTTTCACCATGGTACTTGCCCAGGGCGCCACCGAAGTGGTTTTCACCGTTGGACGAAATTATTTCTCTTTACTTTTTTGGATTTTGCAATTTTTTTGTTGTCACAAGGCGCCTGTTTGCCAGGTTTTCACCAAGTAACAATTTTTTTGTTTTATAATTTTTTTTGTATTTTTGAATTTTTTTGATTTTTTTTTGTATTTTTGCATTAGGATACTCAAAAAGAGCTTATGTGTAGAACCTGCGAAGGTGCATGCTGTTGATAGGATCCTCCAAAGATTCACCTTCTGTAGTTGAGAGCTGATATGCCCCAGATCCATATGCTGCTGTGATGATGTAAGGACCAAGCCAGTTGGGTTCAAATTTGCCCTTCTTTTCTCTATCTTGCTGATTCTTGGGGTTCTCTCTGAGGACTAAGTCACCTACCTCAAATGTGCGAGGCTTGACCTTGTGATTATAACTGCGACTCATTCGTTGTTGGTAAGCCTTGAGATGATTAAAAGCAGTGTGTCGTCGTTCCTCCAACAGTTCTAGTTCTTGTAAGCGAGAGACCCTGTAGTCTTCATCGTTGATTATGTTTCTCAAGGAGACCCGTAAAGAAGGTAACTCGACCTCAATAGGCAAGATGGCTTCAGCACCATAGACAAGTGAGTAAGGTGTAGCTCCTGTAGGTGTGCGGACACTGGTACGATAGGCCCAAAGTGCGGGATTGAGTTGGACATGCCAGTTACGGCCAGCGTCGTCGACTGTCTTTTTAAGTATTTTGAGAATTGTTTTGTTAGACGCCTCAGCTTGGCCATTACCTTGGGGGTAATATGGTGTGGAGAAACGATGAGAGATATGGAATCGCTCACAGAGTTCACGAACATCCTGATTCTTGAAAGGACGCCCGTTGTCGGTAATAATGGAAGTAGGAATCCCGTATCGGCAAATGATGTAGTTCAGGATGAAAGTAGCGATTTGTTTCCCAGTAACTTGCGTGAGAGGCACAGCTTCAATCCACTTTGTGAAATACTCTGTGGCTGTGATAATGAATTTATGTCCGTTGGAAGAAGGAGGGTGAATCTTGCCTATGAGATCGAGTCCCCACTGACAAAAGGGCCAAGGAGATGCAAGTGGCTGTAGTTCTTGTGCTGGTGTGTGTATGAGGTCTCCATGAATTTGACACTGCTTACACCTCTTGACAAACTGATATGCATCTTTTTCCATAGTAGGCCAGTAGTATCCAGTCCTGATGAGTTTCTTGGCCAAGGTAGGACCACTAGTATGCGGACCACATATCCCTTCGTGCACTTCTCGTAACGCAATCTGAGCTTCGTCACTCTCTAAACATCTAAGGAGGGTGCCATCTAGACCTCGTCGGTATAGGATATCAGCTAGGATAACGTATCGGGAGGATTGGCGGATGAAAGTGCGACGTTGGTTGTTCGATAAATCGGGAGGTAAAATGTTGTCGCGAAGGTATGTGAATATGGAACCATATAACTGGGATTCAGGACCAACAACACATATCATTTCCGTGAGAGTGATCTCATATGACGGAATCAGCAGGTTGTCAACCAGGAACTCATAACAGGTCTCATTTTGTGGTAGGTCAATGAGTGAAGCAATTGTAGCCATGGCATCAGCAGCGCGATTCTGTTCTCTTGGTATCTGCTCGAACTCTATCTTTGCAAAGTGTTGTTTCAGATCATCTACCAGTTGTTTGTAAGGCATTAGCTTTTCATCTTTTGTTTGATAATCATCAGTTGCTTGACGGATGACAAGTTGAGAATCGCCAAAAACACGAAGTTCCTGGATCTTCCACTGAACTGCAATTCTTAACCCTGTTGTTAATGCCTCGTATTCCGCTATATTGTTGGTGCAAGGAAATGATAAGCGGTATGACTTTGGTATAGAATCGCCTTGGGGAGTTATAAAGAGTATACCCGCTCCTGCCCCGTGCTGTGTGTATGAGCCATCAAAGTATAGTTGCCATGGCTTTGCAGGTGATATTGTTAGAATGGACTCATCTGGAAATTCTGACTGTAGAGGAACATCATCTATCATGGGAGCATCTGCCAGTTGATCTGCAATGGCTTGTCCTTTGATTGCTTTTCTGTCCACGTATTCAATGTCGAATTCACTCAAAATCATTACCCACTTGGCCAGTCGCCCAGTAAGTGTAGCTTTGTTGAGCAGATATTTTAGTGGATCAATTCTGGCAATCAACTTGGTCTTGTGAGTGAGCATATAATGTCGTAATTTTTGTGAAGCGAAGACCACAGCGAGACATGCACGCTCAATTGGTGTGTAGTTGAGCTCATATCCCACCAATGTGCGACTGATATAGTAGACTGCTTTTTCCTTGCCGTCAGGTATTTGCTGTGCTAGTAGTGCCCCCAGTGCTGTTGGAGTAGCTGATATGTAAAGTAGCAATGGTTGATTCGGAATTGGTGGCATCAAAACTGGCGGGTTCAAAAGATAGTCTTTAAGTGCCTGAAAAGCCTGTTGACAGTTCTCGTCCCATTTGAACTTAATGTTTTTGTGTAGCAGGTGCTGGAAAGGATTACACTTATCTGCAAGTTGTGCTATGAATCTTCGTATGGACTGGAGTCTCCCTTGTAAAGACCGAAGTTGACTGATATTCTTGGGTGGCGGCATGTCCAAGATAGCCTTGACTTTTGCTGGATCCGCTTCTATTCCTCTTTTAGACACAATGAATCCTAGGAGCTTCCCGGAGGTTACTCCAAAGACACATTTCTTTGGATTTAATCTTACCTTGTATTTTTCCAGCCTATCAAAAGCAACTGAAAGTATGTCCAAGTGTGTATTTCTGTCTATTGATTTAACCAAAAGGTCGTCGACATAATCTTCCACCTTTACATGCATGAGATCATGGAAGATAGTCGTCATGGCTCGTTGATACGTGGCACCTGCATTTTTCAGCCCAAAGGGCATGACATTCCAACAGAAGGTTCCCCATGGACAAGTGAATGATGTTTTATGTTGATCTTCAGGTGCAATCCTGATCTGATTATATCCAGAGAATCCGTCCATTAAAGATAACATCTCATGGCCTGCTGTGAGATCAACAATTAAATCAATGTTTGGTAATGGGAAATCATCCTTCGGACAAGCCTTGTTGATATCCCTGAAGTCTGTACATATTCGGATGCTGCGATCTGGTTTGCTAACAGGCACTAAGTTGGAAATCCATTCAGGATAATCAATTGGGCGTATGAATCCGACATCTAGTAATTTCTCCAGCTCTGCCTTGACTAATAATGCCACCTGTGGATGCATTTTTCTCAATTTCTGTTTTACTGGTTTTGCCCCCGGTTTGACTGTTAAATGATGCATTACTAAGTCGGGGTCTAGTCCAGGCATATCAGCATAAGACCATGCGAAGTTGACTTGTCGTGCCTTAAAGAAGCTTATGAACCTTGCTTTCTCGGCCTCTGTCAATGATTGAGCCAAAAATATGTTGTGTGGAACCTCGGCTGTACCAATGTTTGTCTTTATAGTCTCCTCTACCAACATGGATGATTTTTCCTCGTATGATGTTGGGAGAATGTCAAGCCTTCCATCTTCGGGCGCCTCAGAGAGGTTTTCACCCTCAGATACGTCCTTTCTTTTTACTTTTTTAGAGTCAGAGAGCGCCACAGTGTGGTTTTCGCCGTAAGACCCTTGTTTTGTCTTTATTTTCACATTTTTGCGACTAGAAGGCCCGACACCCTCACCAAAGTATGCCATGTTATTTAGCTCTATGGCGTATCCTGCTTTATGGTCTCCAAGAGGAAGATCATCGCGAATGCTAAGATAATCCACGATAGCTTCGTCATTTTGAAATGTATCGATCTGTGGTGGTCCATCCTGATCCCAGTCAATGAGTTGGGGGTGAACGAGGGGAAGGTCTTTAGTGTTTTTAGAATCCGCAAGGCTAATAGTGAAGATGTGGTTATATTCAGGTATGTCAAGGTAGTCATCGAGGTCGTCAATGGCACTCTCCTCATCAGTGTCGATCGTGAGTGAGTCCAAATTATCATCACTAGTAGCACCCTCAGGGACAGGTGTCCTCATCCTATGTGATCCTGACCTAGGGCCCTGAAACGAAGCTTGTGCGGGATCCTTATGGGTCGGTTCTTGACCAACTCTGAATTTCTTGTAAAACTCCTCCTCCTCTGTAGGTTCATCTGGCTCTCTAAATGTCTCATTAAGTTCATAATCGCTGGAGGATTTGTCTGAACCCCATTCCCACTTATTGGAGTCTGTGGAATAATTATCCTCTTGTTGAACTTCAGCCACTTTGACTCGCCATATCTGTTTTGTTTTCTTGTGTTGAATCTTGGGGTTTAGAAAACCAAGCCCCTTAGAGCGTTCCCTTCTTGTAGTTAGCTCAGGTTGTAAAGGCTCCATGACACCTTCTTTGCGTAGTCCGAGAGGACTTTTTCCATCATACCCGAATCTCTGCAGAATTTTGAAACCTTTACCATAGTTTTCACAGGGTATTATAATTTGATCATGTGTATCATCTCCAGCGTCCTTATATAGCATTTTATATAAACTTTCTTCCTCTAGTTCGCCCCATTTTTGAAAGACGGTAGGATCCCATTTGAGGAGCATGATGGAGATTTGCTTATTTGGATGTGGTCGCCCATATTCCTTGGGGGAGTTCATGACTTGTCGTAAGAACATTGTTTGATTCAGAGTGTATTCTCCCATGCCTTTGTCTTGAAACTTGGCTCTAAGTTCACCTTGTTTGGATGTCGAGGGCTTTAATGACTCAGGATCAATATATGCTGAAGAAGGAGTAGCCTCACGATTGCTGGGAATGATAATCTCAGTATGTGATCTCAAGTTATTGCAATATATGAATGGATTTGGATCACCATTGACCGTTACCTCGACTCCATTATGAGGAAATTTTATGCACTGATGGTATGTTGATGGGACCGCTCTCATTTCATGAATCCATGGACGTCCTAGCAATATGTTATACGTGAGGTCTAGATCCAGGACTTGACAAATCACGTCCTTTGTTACTGGCCCTATTCTGAGTGGTAAGATGACCGTGCCCTTGGACGAGCGCTCTTCATCATCATAAGCCTTAATAGTGATTTGGTTTGTAGCATTCACAGCTTTGTCAGAATATCCCAATTGTCTGATGGTGCTCAATGTACAAATATTAAGACCTGCTCCTCCATCTATCAGGACTCGTTTTATTCGGTGTTTATGTATGAAGGCTTCAATATGTAGAGGTGCATTGTGAGGCTGACTTATGGAGGCGTCATCGGCTTCTGTAAATGTGAGGGAGTGTGGAACGGATAGGTATCCCACCATGGCTTGAAACTGATCCACGTTTAGATCCGTAGGGACAGCAGTATCTCTCAAGGTTTTGTCAAGGACAGCTTTATGTGCAGGAGATATACGTAAGAGCTCAAGAATAGAGATGAGTGCGGGTGTTTTCCCTAATTGCTCTACAAGATCGTACTCAGGCTTAGTTGACGGAAGATTGGTATTCTTAGAAGAGGTTCCTGGCAATGTGATCTTACCTCGACGGGTTGTAACATGACCTTCAGAGGTAGCTTCGGATGAAGATCCCACACCTTTTAGGACAATTTTAGGTCACTGAGGAGGATTCTCAGGATTTTTATTTTTGATAGTAATGGTAGAAATATGATTGTCCATTGAGATGTGATTAATAGTGGAATCATAATTGTAAGATGTTCTGGTGTAATTGGCTTGATCATCTGTGACTTTGCCTTTTCCCTTGTCATGTTTTGGGAATGGTTCCTTAAACACCTCATGCTCTTGGTTAGATGAATGTCCCTCAATCTCAATATCTCCTCTGTCAATGAGATCTTGTACAATGTTTTTCAATCGATGGCAATTACTTGTCTTGTGACCCTTGCTCTTATGAAATTCACAATATTCATCATCATTCCACCAATTCGGTTTTACCTTTGGTTCATATGGAGGAAAATCTGGGACCGTGATCACTTTGTTTGCTACAAGCTTTTTGAATACTGATTCAAGTGGTTCTCCCAATGGAGTGTACTTCCTTCGTGGTTTGGAAGCTGTTTGATTGTTCACTTGATTGTTGGTAGAATTTGATCCAGAAAAGATGAACTTTGGTCTCACTGTATTGGCATCAACAACACCATCATTAACTGTGTTCTTGTTCTTGTTCCAAAACTTTGGTTTGTCTTTTCCCTTAAAGTCCTCTTTGTTTTCTTTGAATAGTTTGATAACTCCTTGTTCAATTAAGACTCTTTCTGTTGCTAGGCCCTTTTCAATGACATCCTTGAATGTAGACAAACAAGCTTTTCTGAGATCATAACCAATAGCCTTGTTAACATTTTGTGTGAACATTTCCACCATTTGTTTTTGCGGGATTTCACAAGAGCATCTGCTAGCTAAGTTCCTCCATCTTTGCAAAAATGACGCAAAAGATTCTCCTTCTTTTTGTTTCGTATTGCACAAGGTAGTAACTGAGACATCTGTTTCAATGTTGTAAGAGAAATGTTGAATGAATGCCTCTGCCAAGTCACCCCATGACTTAATACCAGGAGGTAATTGAGAAAACCATTCCATCGCTTGATCTCCTAAGCTCTGTGGGAACAACCTCATTAAGTATGTTTCTTCTGCCGCTACCTCAATGCAAGCTGTGAAGAATTGTCTTATGTGTGCCTTGGGATCTCCTCTCCCTCTATATTTGTCAAATTTCGGTGTTGCAAAGTGCGGAGGAAACGGAGGCATTGGAATGCTCTTATCAAAGGGATAAGGGCATATATCTCTCATAGTATATGTGGGTTTTGATGTGCCCATGTCTTCCACTTTCTTTTGTAGATCTCTAATTTGTTGCTCCAAATTATTTTTGGGAGGAGATGGATTTCTTGTAGCATATCCCATGTTTGAAACACCCATTTGAGGAGGAGCTTGTTGCATGTATGGATGATACTGATCGTAGACATGTCCATATGGAGGTCTATATTGTTGCGACATGTATGGAGCACTTGGCATAATTTCTTGTTGAGGAACCCCATATCTGTTTTGTGTATATAAACCATATTCAATGGGCCTTTCATTTTCCATTGTGTTGCCCCCAATTTTGGCATGAGGTCTTCTTGTGTCAAAATTTTGAGGAAGTCCTTGAGTATCCATTTGTCTTGGTTGACCCATATCTTGAGCATGTGTTTGAACATAAGGCCTCCATGATGGTCTTTGAGTGTAAGTATCGTGCATTTGAGCTTGTGTATGTGGGATTGCTGGTTTCTGAAGCAAAACTGATGGTGACTCCGGCATCATATTATTTGGTCCTCCACTATTTGGTTGAGTTTGTTGTGAAGGTCTACTTTCCATAAGTTGAGATAAGTCAAAATCATGTGGTATCTTAGCTCCACTTTGTGCCATCATGTTTAGAAAGTATTGACGATCCCTCCTCATTATCTCTTCAACCAATCTATTGAATTGAGGATCCATTATAGATTCTTGTATGTCTGCTGATAGTATTGAAGAATTGTCCACATTATCATTGTGTGTAGCGTTGTGTATAGCGTTTGCGCTTTCCATATTTGAATTGTGTCTATAAACATTCATGTCTGGTAATGTAGTGTGCTCAGGATTGTAGAAGACATCATTGTCATACTCATAAGAACTCATGTTTACGGGTCCTTGAGCTTCTTTAGCTTTTCTCCTAGATTTTTGAAGACGGGTTTCAACCATGAACTAGGTGTTAGACCAATATGTGAGAGACTTAGACGAAAATGACAAGGGTATGTAAGACCAAGAGTTGTATGGAGTGTAAATGAATCTGAAGTTTACTTGCAATGTCCAAAGTGTAAGACCAAGTATGTATGTTGTAGAGTAGGTGTGACTTCCAAAGAGAGGATAGTTTCTCTTGATGAGGTAAGCTGACCTTGACTCTAAGTAAGACCAAATGAGACCCAAAGGTAAGAAACCTTGATGAGGGATCACTTAGCAAAGTGTTGTAGTATGTAGTGTGTTGACAAAGTATAGTGAGGACAAGCAAGTGACTTTTTGACTCAAGTATGAGGTATGAAGCAATGATGGACTGTGTAAGACCTTAGAACAGGCTGAATGCTAGATGAACCTGAAGAGATAACCTAGGAAGCTCAAGTGTGCCGAAACTGATTTCTTTGTTTGCTTGACTGTTAGACTTTTTTCAAATCCTGACACAGACGCCTCTGTATACTTCACAGACGCGGTTTTAAGACACAGACGCTATTCTGTTTGACACAAACGTGATTCTGAGATTTCCTGTTGATGTTTGCTAAGACTGACAGATTTTTGCAATTGTGGACACAGACGCGCCTGTATACTTCACAGACGCTATTTCCAGACACAGACGTGTCTCTGTTCGACACAGACGCTAATAAAAACACAGACGCTATTCTGTACTTCACAGACGCGTTTATCAGACACAGACGCGGTTTTAACAGACACAGACGCGTTTCTGTAACCTTAGTGCAATCTTTCCTATCTGTGAATTTGTTTTGCTGTGACCAAATCTGATTTTTCGACTGTTTTTCGTGACAAGAGGACACAGTGTTGATGACCCAATGTTTGCAGACTGTTTAGACTCCAAAAAGTGTGTTGTTTGATGTAAAAAGTTTTTGCATACACTTGAAGACACAAAAGACACAATGTTTTGCTGTTTTGTCTTGATTGTTTGAGTGTTTATCATAAGTCAAGTACAATTCTTATGGCTGGCCAGGACAATAATTGTTGATCCCACATGGGGTTTTACCCCCGAGGCTACGCTATTCAGAGCGGATACTTAGATGCTTGACCTCACTGGCTCCACCCTCGGCACTCACTTCTCGGGTCAGCCAAGCATCAGTCCCCATGAAAACTCCCCATGGCGAACTTTGTATCTCTACTAAGAACCGTATGTGTGTGGGCCGCTACCAGAGGTCCGACCTCCTGCCTCAACAACTAGAAGGATTTGGGCATCTAAAACAATGAGGTGCTAGTAAGGGCATCCGCTCGTGTGGCCATACATGCGGCACTTTCAGCTCTGTAAATACAGAAGGCTCCCAGCCGGTAGGGGTTACGCCCTACAAATGATCAAATAAATTTGATCAAACGGGTTTATGGGGAGACATAGTGTCGGTATGAACTAATCAGCACACGTTATTCATAGTTTTCACCATGAATACATTTGATTATAGTGGCTTGGAAGAAGATGGCTTTTCTTTTGTTACCACTTGGGTCGTTCTCTTCTCACTAGTAGTCCTAATGACCACACGGGAAGACAGGCCCTCTAAAGAATAAACACAAAGAGCCTATTGCTCAAGACACAAAAGACAATGGTTCAATTTTAGTGCACCAATTGAAGTGTTTGCTAAGCTATGAAGACAAGGCACACAAATAAAATTACAAAACCCTAGCTAAGGCCCTGCAACAAAATTGTTAGTAGTTTGGGTTGTTTCAAATGATAACCCCTTCCTGCAAGCACACGAGTTAGGTAAATTTTAAGAAAACCCAAAAAGACTTTGTGAAAAGGGGCCTTCAACAAAAACGTATTTGCCTCCAAAGCAAGCTGCACAAACCAGGTTAGCTAGATCTGCAAAGGTTAGCCAAAAATAAACTAGATCTGAAACCCTAAGTACAAAATCCGAAAACCCGAATCGAAAAACTTGAAAAAAAAAAAAATAAATTTTTTTTGCAAAACAGAATGCACAGACGCTGTTATACCAGACACAGACGCGTCTATCCGACACAGACGCGGCTCTGTGATTCGCAGACGTGATTTCAGAACACAGACGCCTTTTTATTCTTCAGACGCGATCAGAGGGTTCACAGACGCGATTCGGGATCACAGACGCGACTTTCGGAAACCTGCAAAAATAGAAAATGACAGAAACACAGACGCGATAAAAGATGTCACAGACGCCTCTGAAATACAAAAACGCGATCCGAACACTCGCAGACGCGAAAAAAAAACCTAAAATGTCGTCGAAATCGTCCGATCTGCAACTTCAAAAATGCAAAATCTGCAACAAAATGTTAAATGCAAAGGGACAAGAGTCCCACCGGGCGTGCCAAAATGTATATGGTGAAAATGGATAGCAATAAACAACAATATTGAAAGACTAAAATGGATTCAACCACCAAACCCTAGCCTAACAATGAACAAAGATCCACCATAACATATGAAGATAACCTAAGACAATGCAAAATAACTCAAAAAAATCACAAAGATTATACCATCACATGTCCACTAGGGTTTTTGATCTCCATTCTTCCTATCTCCATTGATCTTGTTTGATATGCTTGCTCTCAGATTTTTGTATGCACAAGAGCTCAACAAAGAACGGAATGTGGTTGCAAGTAGGATCGTAGTGTAGCCAAGTCCTCCAAAATCAGTCATTAGGGTTTTGGTAATGAAGAAAGCATCTCCTTAAATAGAAGACACAATAGAAAATGGAGGGTTAAGATTGAGAGGTGTAAAAAGAGAGGTCGGCTAGGATTAGAGGGTAGGTATAAGAAATACCAAAATAATGAAAGGGGTAGGTAGTGTAGGAAATAAGAGATGAATGACATGTGTCATGTGTAGAAAAGGTTAATGAATTAATTAAATAAATAAAGATTTATTTAATTAATAGAAGAAGTAGGGCAATTAAATAAATAAAATATTTATTTAATTTAGGAAAGGGATAATTTAAATAAATAACTGTATTTATTTAAATGAGAAATAAGGCTAGAAGAGGATAAATGAATTAATTAAATAAATAAAGATTTATTTAATTAATAGAAGAATTAAGCTAAAGTAATTAAATAAATAAAATATTTATTTAATTAGACATGACAATTTTAGGTGTCTACACTATTCATAAGTGCTATCAATTGGCTCTTAAGGTGGAAGAGAAGAGCAAAAAGAAACAAGAACAAAGCAACAAAGGTAGAGGTAGGGGAAGAGATGACATAGGTCATAGAGGTAGCTATGGTGGAAGAAGTGTAGACCAAAGATCCCAAGGGAAATCCAAGTTGGTAGAGAAGAGTGGGGATTCAAATAGCAAGAGCAGCTATAGAGGAAGGAGATCTAGAAACTCTAGTAGAGGAAGGTCTAGTGGACCAGGACGAGGGTCCTATTTCACCACAATGAAGTGCTACAATTTCCATCAACTTGGACATCCGACCTATAGATGTCTTGAGAAGTATTCTTCATCCTAAGGAGGTGAGAGGAGAGTAAATTATATTTAGGAAGATGCAACAAATGTGAAGGCATCGAAAGTAAGCTTAGAATCTGAGGTTGGAGAGAATCTCATGATGATAAGAGTTTTGATCAAAGAACCGGTCAAGGAGGAACCTAGCCAAAGAAGATCATTGTCTAGGATAACGTGCAAGATCATGGGTAAAGTGTGTAGAGTGGTGGTGGATTCAGGTTCCACTAATAACATAGTGTTAGAAGAAGCAGTAAGAAAACTCAACCTGCAAAGAATTCCACATAGTGATCCTTATAGGGTTACTTGGCTCAACAAGGGGCAACATGTTCTAGTGAACGAACAAACTTGGGTGGAGTTCACTATAGGAGGTTACAAGGACAAAATCTTGTTTGACATCTTGCCAATGGATGCATGCCACCTACTCCTAGGTAGGCCTTGGCAATTTGACAAGAAAGAAATACACCACGGGGAAAAGAATTCCTATACTTTTCAAAAAGATGGGATTACCTATAAAATTCAGTACATAGGAGATCAAGAAGAGGGTAGAACTAAAGGTTCCAATGTGCTGCTAGTTGGTGAGAATGAGTTCATTAACACTCTCAAGGAAGGAGAAGGAGTGGGGTTTGCACTTGTTGTGAAACCAAAAGAAGAAATCAAGGATAAGAAAGTATGCATTCCCAATGAAGTGCAACAAATACTAAATTAGTTCAAGGACATCATAAGTGATGGAACACCTGCAACCTTGCCTCCTCAACGTGCCATAAGTCACCAAATTGACTTCATACCCAGAGCCTCTTTGCCTAATAAGGCAACTTACAAAATGACACTGGAGCAGAATAAAGAGGTAGCTAAACAAATCCAAGAACTCTTAGATAATGGTCTGATAAGAAAGAGCATCAGCCCATGTGCAGTTCCCACCATTTTGGCACCAAAGAAGGGAGGTACTTGGATACTTTGCACTGATTCTAGAGCCATCAACCGGATTACAATCAGATATAGGTTATCCATTCCAAGAATTGAAGATTTGATGGATTGTTTAGGAGGTGCTGAGTATTTTACCAAGATAGACCTCAAGAGTGGTTACCAACAAATCAGAATCAAGGAGGGAGATGAATGGAAGACAACATTCAAGACCACAGAAGGACTTTATGAATGGCTTGTTATACCATTTGGACTCACAAATGGCCTTAGCACATTCACGAGACTCTTGACTGAAGTACTCAAGGATTACATTGGTAAATTTGTTGTTGTTTATTTAGATGACATCTTGATTTTTAGTAAGTTTAAAGATGAACATCTTAAGCATATAGAGATTGTATTGAATAAATTATGTGATGAGCAACTAACTATAAATTTGGAGAAATGTGAGTTCATGAAATAGGAGTTGGTATATCTTGGGTTTGTAATCTCAAGTGGTGACTTGAAGATTGATACCTCCAAGGTGGAAGCCATAATCAGTTGGCCTACACCTATGACAACAAGTGAAGTGAGGATTTTTCATGACTTGGCACAATTTTATAGGAAGTTCATTAGAGGGTTCAGTGAGATATGTGCACCTATGCTTGACAGAATCAAAGGAGGTGTGAAGACTAAGTTTCAATGGACAAAAGAAGAACAAAGAGGATTTGATCTATTAAAGACAAAGGTGGCTACTCAACAGGTACTAGTTCTTCCAAGCTTTGACAAGCTCTTTACCATAGAATGTGATGCAAGAAACATAGCAGTTGGAGCAGTACTAAGTCAAGACAATAGACTAGTTGCATTTTTTAGTGAAAAGCTCAATGATGCCAAGAAAAGGTATTCTTCCTGTGATTTGGAGTTATATGCACTTGTACAATCACTTAGGAAATGGAGGCATTATTTGCTGCCCTAAGAATTTGTGGTTTATATCTGATAACCAAGCTCTTAGTTTTCTCAACTCACAAGAAAAGTTGAATCATAGGCATATCAAATGGGTAGAGTATTTGAAGTCCTATACATTCACCATTAAACATAAGAAAGGTAAATGCAATAAAGTTTTTGATGCATTAAGTAGAAGATTGCTAATAGTTCAAGAAGTGCAGCTCAAGAGCATTGGAGTGGATAGTTTCAAGGGGTTATACCAAGATGATGAAGACTTTGCTGCCATCTACAAGGTTTATCAAGAGTTTAGAAATAATTTTCTTTGTGAATATGAAGATTTTACCTTACAAGATGTTCTTTTGTTTAAAGGTGAACAAATTTGTGTACTTAGAGGGTCCATGAGAGAAAATTTGATGCAAGAGAAGCACAATGGTTGTTTAAGTGGACATTTTAGGTTGAACAAGACTTTGGAACTTGTCCAAAGATTCTACTATTGGCCAAAGATGCAAAGGGATATCAAGAAGTATGTGGAACAATGTATGGTTTGTCAAAAGGAAAAGGGTACCTCTTCTAATGCTGGACTCTATCAGCCTTTACCTATTCCAAACCGGCCATGGGAGTGTGTAAGTATGGACTTTGTTGTTGGTTTGCCTAAGACCAAATCAGGATTTGATAGCACCTATGTTGTGGTAGATAGATTTAGCAAAATGGCCCATTTTATTCCATGTAAGGTGACTCATGATGCTAGTCATATTTCTCACTTGTTTTTCAAGGAAGTCATTAGGATTCATGGCTTACCAATTAGTATAGTATCAGATAGAGATGCAAAATTCATTGGTCATTTTTGGAAGACTTTATGGCAAAGATTGGGCACTAACTTATCTTCCAGCTTAGCCTACCATCCCCAAATGGATGGCCAAATAGAGGTGGTGAATATAACACTTGGGAACCTTCTTAGGTGTTTGAATAAGGAGTATGGACAAGGTTGGGATTAGATCATCCATCAAGCTGAATTTGCCTACAATGACAGTGTGAATAGATCAACCGGTAAGAGTCCTTTTGAGGTAGTTTATGGCCATCATCCCAGAGGTGTGTTGGAAGTTAGGGATATTGGGAAGATGGAACATAAGAGTGGACATGCTATTGACATGGCCCAGTCCATGCAAGAGATTCATGAGTAGGTTAGGAAAGCCTTACTAGACACCTCTCAAAGAAACAAAGATAAAGTAGATGAAAAGAGAAGGGATATTCAATTTGTTGTTGGGGACATGGCCATGGTTCATTTGAACAAAGAAAGGCTTCAGAAAAGTGTCCCTAGCAAGCTTCAGATGAGGAGGATTGGACCTTGTAAGGTCTTGGCTAAGTATGGGAAAAATGCCTACAAACTTGATCTATCTAGAGACATGGCTTTATCTCCTATATTTAATGTTGTAGACTTGGTGCAGTATAAAGGTACACTTCCAGAGGAGTGTAGTAGAGTCTCAGAGGTCTCCCACTCACTTTTAGACCTTCCCTTGCCACTTGCATCCTTGCTACAAGCCGAGAAGGTATTAGATTCAAGAATCCTCAAGAAGACTAGGTAAATTGCCTATATGGAACATTTGGTCAAGTGGCAGCATCTTCCAGAATATGAAGCCACTTGGGTACCTAAAGAAAAATTTCCTAAGCTTGGAATTCCCCTCTCTTTGTTTCCTAAAGGAGTCACTTGATTTCTTTCTCATTGGGGGAGTATGGTGAAAGAGCACCTAGTTTTATACCTAGTTTTGTTGATGCATTTCCAAATTTCTGGAGTGACTGATCATATTTAGGATCAATATTTGAATAATGGACTATTTATAGGTCTAGAAGTGTGTTTGGAAGTCATTTTAAGGGTGATTGTCACCAAGGTGTGTTTGTTTTGTCAGTTTTGGCCAAGGTGCCCTTATAAGCCTAAAATGGCATTATTTTGCAAAATAGGGTAAAACTCATTGTAAGGCCTTATTAGGAATTTGGTCATGTTTGTGTGATGTTAGGGAACCATCCTAGGGGGTTTAGAATGAATAGAAATGCATAAATGGCAAAAATGCAAATAGGAGCAAAAGTTGTCATTGTTGCTCGACAACTGTTTGCAACTTTTTGAGCAACTTTGCAAAATTGAGCAAATGGGTTGTGAGGAAAGCGATGAGGGGTTGGTTATGACCCAAGAGGCATATAAAATGATTCTTCAATGATTTTACACAGGTTGGAATATCCAGGAGCAAGTTTGAATAACATTTGAAGACAATTTCCAGATTTTTGTATAAGTTGTTATTATTTTGGTAGCAGTAGTCCGTACCAAATGGATTGAACTTGTTACTATCCTTCCATGGTGGTTTAGTAAATGATATTTTGTTTCTCAGGAAGTGTTTGTATCCTTTCTTAGTGCACGTTTGGTGTGTGATTATTATTTTTCTTATACTACACTACTCTTGGTCTGAGTAAGGGTTTAATACCCTAGACATGGTTCCAACTTCAAATACCATTGTGTTTGTTCAATGGCCCTTGAGATTCAAGTCATGGAACCTTTTTATAGTGTATATATTCTTTGGAATGTCTTGGAGGTTGTTTGGAATCCACTTGCTATCATATCCTAGGCGAGCTCTGCCATAGCTTGACTAGGAATATGACTGTCATTTTTGTCTTTACTTGCATGGATGAATAAATGTGAATGTGCCAAGTGAGTGGCATGGAAGTATGAAGCATATAAAAATCTTAGAGAAAATATGGAGGTGTGATAGGGTGTAGAAACCAATAAACCTTATTTGAGAAGACTGTTAACTCTAAAACCCTCAAAAGTGCCATTTTTGGGATCCGTATCGGTACAAACAGACTAGACAACCTACCCTAGTGAATCCAAAATTTTTTCCAAAAGGGTACTCGAATTACCAAATATTTTGGGGGGTCCTTGAAGGTTTTATGAGTAATTACACAAAAACTGGTAAGGTAGGGCTAATAGGGGCTCTAGGGCTACTAGGCCTAGAAAATAGGAAGAAGAGGAAGCGATGGGAAAATGGAGAGAAACCAATTGAAGAACCACTTGAATGGAGTTGAAACACTTTCTTTACATCCCTTGTGATCCCTGCAAGTGTGTGTTGGAGGTTTGGATAATCTAATGGTTGGATTTACTCTAGTGAATCCTAGCCATGCTTGGGAGCAACTATAGAAAACAAATTGATAGGGAGCACTCCAAAGGAGTTGAATTGTTTGACTTGTTAATGGCCAAGGTTAGGGTGATGGAATCCCACTAAAACATCTTTTGCCTACCTATTGAGAAAGGTATAACTCTTTTTGTTAGAATCTCCCCATCACATACTAAGAACAATCTCCTCTCAAGTCCATACTGGGTGAATGCTCCTCGGTCTTCCTGCTGAAACCATCAACCATCTCAACATATATCTCTAATCACAAGAGAATATCAACATCACTTATGTCTCCATGCATCCATGAGTACCTGTAACCAATCAATCTATGCCAAACTCCAAATCCAACATAACATCACCATGAAGTAATCAAGCAAATGATCATGTACCCTATACAAAGAGAACTAACAAGATTAATGTCAAAGCCCTAACTGCAGAATCAGGAACGTAAACATGACAACATGATCTAACCATCTCTTACAAAGAGATAAAATGCTCCATATGAACATATCAAATAACCATATCATGCCAAAACTCTAAGCATGCAATCAAGAGTATACCATGACATAATATCAACCATCCTATCAAGCAAGGATAACATGTCAAATGAAAGCTTAAAACCACACTTCAACCAAGGACTCCTTGAGCCCTCAAGATGTAAACATCCTCAAAGATAATGAAGATCATCATCTCCTACAAGTGTACCCGCTATAGACACCTAAAATTGTCCTGTCTAATAAATATCTTTATTTATTTAATTATTTAAGCCTAATTCTTCTATTAATTAAATAAATCTTTCTTTATTTAATTAATTCATTTATCCTCTTCTATCCTTATTTCTCATTTAAATAAATACATTTATTTATTTAAATTATATCCTTTCCTCTTAAATTAAATAAATACCTTTATTTATTTAATCGATCCCACTTCTTCTATTAATTAAATAAATCTTCATTTATTTAATTAATTCGTAAGCCTTTTCTACCCATGACACATGCCATTCATCTCTTAATTCCTACACTACCTACCCTCTCATTATTTTCTTATTTCTTGTACCTACCCTCCAATCATAGCCGACCATTTATCTTTTACACCTCTTAATCTTATCCCTCCATTTCTTATAGTGTCTTCTATATAAGGAGATGCTTCTATCATTATCAACCCTAATCATTCTAATCAGCTGACTCCCCAACTAATGGACGTTTTAAAACTTTCATATGCGATCAAGCCTACTTGCAACCACATTTTCGTTCTTTCTTGAGCTCTTGTGCACACATAAAATCTGAGAGCAAATATATCAAGCAAGATCAATGGAGATAGGAAGAATGAAGATCCAAACCCTATTGGACATGTGATGGTATAATCTTTGTGATTTCATTTGATTTGCACTGTCTTAGGTAATCTTCATATGTTATGGTGGATCTTTGTTGTTGTTAGGCTAGGGTTTTGTGGTTGAATTCATTTAGTCTTTCAATATTGTTGTTTCCATTTTTACCATAAATATTTTGGCACGCCCGGTGGGACATGGATTTTTGTTAGATCTATGTTTTTTGTAGGTTTTTCTACCCCTATATTGCTGTTTTGTAAAACAATTTGGAGAATAACCTTGTGCAGCTAGGATTTTGGACACAAAATCAAGATCTTGGATAGATTTGATCTGATCTCACAAACGGCTTGGAATTTTGCACCAAATTTTGTTGGCAGATTTAAGACAATATCAAGAGCTCTCAATCCAAAATTTAGAATTATTAGAGCACATCTGCATTTTCCATGGATATTTTATGAATTTTCATAAAAAAATAATTTTGAGAGCAAATGAGAGAATTTTTTGGATTTTCTTATATTTTTGGAAATATCTCAAAATTATACACAGGATCTAGTCTTTGTGATTTTAATTTTGATGCCAAATATTTCCTTCAAAATCAGATCTCTAAAATTAGGGTTTTTCATTATTTTTATCAGATCTCACAAACAACTTTATATTTTGGTATAAAATTTGTTTTGTAGGTCAAGAACATTATTAGAGGGGCTCAGTAAAAAATTCAGAGTTTTTGGAGCATATTTGAATTTTCTATGAATTTTTTTATGCATTTTTATAAAAAATTGATTGTGAGAGAAAATGAACAATTTTTTTGGATTTTATTACATTTTTGGAAATCTCTCAAAATTATACATAGGATTTGTTCTTTGTGATTTTAATTTTGATGCCAAATATTTCCTTCAAAATTGGATCTTTAAAAATTAGGGTTTTGCATTATTTTGATCATATCACACAAACTGCTTGGAATTTTTGCAAGAATTTTTTTATGCATCTTTGGAATGCTATCAGGAGTTTCCAGTAAAAATTTCAGATTTTGTGGATCAATTTTTCATTTTCTATGAATTTTTTATGATTTTTCATAAAAAAATAATTTTTGGAGCAAATCAGAAACTTTTTTGGATTTTCTTACATTTCTGGATATGTCTTGAAATTTTACAGGTGGTATGTTTTTTATGATGCAAAATATCTCATGGAAAATCAGATCTTTGAATCTATTAAAAAAAAACGCATTGTCGAAGGCCCCTTTTCACAAAGTCTTTTGGATTTAAAATTTACCTAACTTATGTGCTTGTAGGAGGGGTAATATTGAAAAACTACTAACAAATATTTGTTGCAAAATCTTGGCAAGGGTTTTTTTATCTTTATTGTGTGCCTTGTTTTCATAGATTAGCAAACACTTCAATTGGTGCACTAAAATTGAACCAGTGTCTTTTGTGTCTTGAGCAATAGGTTCTTTTTGTTTAATCTCTAGAGGGCCTGTCTCCCCATGTGGTCATGTCATTAGGACTACTAGTGAGGAGAGAATGACCCAAGTGGTAGTGAGGAAAACCCACCTCTTCCAAACCACTATAAATAACTGTATCCATGGTGAAAGCCATGGGTAACGTGTGTTGATTAGTTCATACCGACAATATGTCTCCCCATAAAACCGTTTGATCAAATTTATTTGATCAGTTGTAGGGCATAACCCCTACCGACTTGGAGCCTTCTGTATTTATAGAGGTGAAAGTTCTGCATGTATGGCCACATGAGCAGATGCCCTTACTAGCACCTTTTTGTTTTAGAAAGCCAAAATCCTTCTAGTTGTTGGGGTAGGAGGTCGAACCTCTGGAGTGGCCCACACACATACGGTTCTTAGTAGAGATACAAAGTTCACCACGAGGAGTTTTCATGGGGACTGATGCTTGGCTGCCCCAGAGAAGTGAGTGCCAAGGGTGGAGCCAGTGGGGTCAAACATCTAAGTATCTGCTCTGAATAGCGTAGCCTCGGGGGAAACCCCATGTGGGATCAACAACTATTGTCCTGACCACCCATAAGAATTGTGCTTGTCTTCTTTTGAACATTCAAACATTCAAGATCAAGCATCAAAACATTGTGTCTTTTGTGTCTTCAAGTGTATGCAAAACATTTTTACATCAAACAAAACACTTTTCTTTAAGTCATTTTGAGTCTACACACTTGCAAACATCAAGTCCTCATCAACATTGTGTCCTCTTGTCACGAAAAATAGTCAAAAATTCAGATTTGGTCACAACAAACAACTTCACAAATTGGAAAAATTTACAGTCCAATAAACAAGAGCAATCAGTTTCAAAATTCTTGAGCTTCCTAAGTTATTTCTCTAGATTTTCATGTAGCATTCAACCTATCTTTGGGTCTCACAAAGTTCATCATTGCTTTACACCTTACATTATATTTATATTTTTCTAAACTTGAGTCAAAAGGTTACTTGCTTGTCCTCATCTTACTTTGTCAACACACTACATACAACAATATTTTTCTAAGTGGTCCCTCATCAAGGTCTATCACCTTTGGGTCTCATTTGGTCTTACTTAGAGTCAAGGTCAACTTACCTCATCAAGAGAAACTATCCTCTCTTTGTAAGCTACACCTACTCTACTACATACATACTTGGTCTTACACTTTGGACATTGCAAGTAAACCTTAGATTCATTTACATTCCATCCAACTCTTGGTCTTTCATACTCTTTCCATTTTCATCTAGTCTCCCACATCTTGGTCAAGATCTAGTTCATGGTTGAAACTCATTCCCAAAAATCTAGGAGAGAAGTTAAAGAGGCTCAAGATTCCACAAACATGAGTGCCTATGAGTATGATAATGATTTCTTTTTCAATTCTGATCATACCACATTACCTGACATGGATGCCTATAGAAACATTCTAAATGTTGAGAACATGGACACTACAAACAACAATGATACACACAATGACAATATAGACAACTTTTCTATACATTTAGGAGAAGTGGAAGACTCCATTATGGATCCCCATTTTAATCAATTGGCTGAGGAAATAATGAGGAGAGATAGACAATATTTCTTACAAGTGATGGCACAAAGTGGAGCCAAGATCCCTCATGATTTTGACATGTCTCAAATAATGGAACATTGACCTTTGCAAGAAAGTCAACTCAACATGGATCAAAGGAGGCCTAATAGTGGAGGCAATAGAGGACCACATCTTGTGCCTGAATCACCATCATCTTTGTTTCAAAAAATTGAGGTCCCACATACACATGGTCAAGCTTATGATACTCACCTTCAAAGACCACTATGGAAGTCTTATGCAGAAAAATACACTCAATCACATACCAATTCTAAGGACTAACCACCAAAGTAATTGGATATCCAAAGGCATGTTCAAACTTTGGACACAAGGAAACCCCGTGTCAAATTTGGGGGCAACACACTAGAAAAAACTCATGACATGCCTGTAGAGTATGGTATACATGGACAAAATAGATATTCCATTCCTCATCATGACTCTATAGCAAGTGGTCCCTATACACAACATCACTATAGACCTCCTCCATATGAACATGTGTATAATCAATACCATCCTTATATGCAACATGCTCCTCCACCTGGTGGTTCAGGCATGGGGTATGGTCAAAGAAATTGATCTCCACCTAAGAACAATTTGGAACAACAAATTAAGGACTTACAAAAGAAAATGGAGGACATAAATACACCGAAGCCAACTTATACAATGAGAGACATATGTCCCTATCCATTTGACAAAAGCATTCCAATGCCTCCTTTTCCTACACATTTCATGACACCTAAGTTTGATAGGTATAGAGGCAAAGGAGATCCGAAGGCACATATAAGACAATTTTTTACAGCTTGCATTGAGGTAGCAGCAGAAGAGACATATTTGATGAGATTATTCCCACAAAGCTTAGGTGATAAGGCTATGGAATTGTTTTCCAAACTCCCACCTAGAATTAAGTCATGGGGTGACTTAGCAGAGACATTTACCCAACATTTCTCATACAACATAGAGATAGACATATCAATCACTACTTTGTGCAACACCAAACAAAGGAATGGAGAGTCTTTTTCATCATTTTTACAAAGATGGAGGAATTTAGCTAGTAGGTGCTCTTGTGAAATTCCACAAAAACAAATGGTAGAGATGTTCACACAGAATGTCCATAGAGAAATTGGTTATGATCTAAGGAAAGCTTGCTTGTCCACCTTCAAGGACATCATAGAGAAAGGCTTAGTGACATAGAAGGTCCTAATTGAGCAAGGTGTCATCAAAATATTCAAAGAAAACAAAGATGAATTTAAAGGAAAAGACAAGCCAAAATTTTGGAACAAGAACAAGAACACAGTCAATGATGGTGTTGTTGATGCTAATACAGTAAGACCCAAAATCATTCTTTCTGGATCAAGTTCTACAAACAACCAAGTGAATACTCAAACAACTTCCAAACCACGAAGAAAATATACCCCATTTGGAGAACCACTTGAATCAACTTTCAAGAAGCTAGTGGCAAACAAGATCATAAAAATTCCTGACAATCCTCCATATGAATCAAAGGTCAAACCAAATTGGTGGAACAATGATGAGTATTGTGAATTTCACAAGAGCAAAGGACATAAAACAAGAAATTATCATCGGCTGAAGAACATCATACAAGATCTTATTGATAGAGGTGACATTGAGATTGAAGGACATTCATCCAATCAAGAACATGAAATGTTTAAATAACCATTCCCAAAACATGACAAGGGAAAAGCCAAAGCCATAGATGAGTAGACCAACAATACCAGTGCATCCTATAACTATTATTCAATTGTCAATCACATTTTGATGGACAATTATGTCTCTACCATTATCATCAAGGACAAAATGCTTGGAAATTCTACCCGAAGACCTAAAGTTGTCCTAAAAGGCATTGGATCTTCTTCTGAACCTACCTTTGAATGTAATGTTACAACTCGTCGAGGTAAGATCACTTTGCAAGGTGCTCCAACTAAAACCACCACTTCCTCATCAACCAAAGCTGAGTATGACCTAGTAGAATAATTAGGGAAGACACCCGCACTTATCTCCATCCTTGAGATATTACGCATATCCCCCGCACATAAAGCCATTCTTGACAAAACTTTGAGAGACACTTCTATCCCCACTAATCTGAACGTGGACTAGTTTCAAGCCATGCTGGGATACCTTTCTGTTCCACACTCCCTTACATTTATTGAAGCTGACGATGCCTCTATGAGCCAACCACATAATGAACCTTTACACATTGAAGCCTTCCTACACAAACATTGAATAAAATGAGTCCTGATAGATGGAGGAGCTGGTTTGAATATTTGAACATTGAGCACTATTAAACAATTGGGATATTCTAAAAAGGCTATGAATTCTACAAACAAAATTACCATCAAGGAATATGATGATGAAGAGCTCTCATCCAAGGGCACAGTCACCTTACCTCTTAGAGTTGAGCCAGTTACAAAAGATGTGGTTTCTCAAGTCCTAGACCTGGATCTCACATACAACATATTGCTAGGACATCCATGGATTCATGAGATGAGTGCAATCCCATCTACATATCATCGATGTATCAAGTTTCCACACAATGGAGTTGAAGTGACCATCAAAGATGACCCAAATCCATTCATATATTGCAACAATCTGTGACCTAGATCATAAATAACAATCCTAGTCAATCGAGAAGTTGTTCCTTCATTAGCATATGTTGATCCAAAATCCTTGAAAGCTTCTACATCAAAACAAACAGAGATCAAAGAAAAGTTCAAGATTAAAGACATGGGATGTGGTGAGTATATCTTTCATGTTGATAAACTCCCACTATCTCCTAAGGTATTCAATCAACATGAACAATCTATAAACAATTTGCAAGGAATTGGGTGTGAACCACCTAGTTTTGTGGCTACTAAGTCTGAATGCATATCTCCTCAAGTGGTGCAAGCATCTCTTGATATCAATAGTCCTAAGAGTGGCTCCAACAAAGAATCTATTAAGTGTATCACCAACCCTTTTGAGAACTCACATAGCCTTACCATTTCATCCACTCATTCCATTTCCATTCCTCTCCCAGACTTTGATCAACAAGAATCACAAAAGCCCTTACTCATTGGGGATGAAAAATCAAGCTTTGAAAAGAAAAATATAAGTCAAAAATAAAGAAAAGGCCTTTAGTCCAAATCAAAATCAAAGGCTATTGGACTCTGCAAAAATCAAGGTCAAGGATAAAAGTTCTATGAAGAAAAAAGAGCAAGATTTGATCTCCCCTAATATCAAAACAACTGAGGGAAAATTTCTAAAATTTCAAGTAAAAAATACTTGTTGATCCTAATTCTCCATCATGCTATCCTAATTTCACTTCTTTTCGCAATCATAAGCCTTCATAACTCATCCACTTATTCCGCAAATCCTTTCCCTTCTAGCGATACATCATGGACCTTCATGGAGCTTTCTCGACGGACTTTGTTGTCAGGGATGGCCAAACATCTTTAGATGACACACATATGGGCCTATGTAGTCCACATGCTAGTAATTCTATCTCAGTTCTTTCATCAAGGAAGACAATCACTTGAGCTACACATCATTCAGTCAAGGAACGATGTAGCTAAAATCATAAGATAAATCCTCACACATTTGAGGTGGGTGACTTAGTTCTCAGAGAAAATCCTAAAAATCAGCAAGAAAGAGAGAAGAAGGGCAAGTTCGAACCAAATTGGCTTGGTCATCATTATAACAACCTATGGATCTGATGCATATCAGCTCTCAACTCCAGATGGTGAACCTTTGGAGGATCCTATCAAGAGCATGCACCTTCACAGGTTTTACACATAGCTCTTCAGAGTATCCTAACTAAAAAATACAAAAAAATAAAATAAAAATTAAAAAATACAAAAAAATCATAAAAATAAAAAATCGTTACTTGGGGAAAACCTGGCAAACAGGCACCTTGTGACACAAAAAAATTGAAAAATAAAAAAAGTACAGAAAAAAACATTTCGTCCAACAGTGAAAACCACTTCGGTGGCGCCTTGGGCAAGTACCATGGTGAAAACTAGGTCACCAGCGCCATGCGTAGAGACATTGTTCCTCCCTCCTTTAGGATTCAATCTCATCCTTTCACTTTGTACACACTCACAACCTCTTCATCCATAATAAACTTACCCATTCCCATCATGGCTTGTTATTGATCTACATAAGATTGGTTAGCCATTCCTAATAAACCTCCCTTTTCACCCCTTTCCATCCATAATAAATCAGATCCTATTTGTGGCTAAGGCAAATCCTATGTCTAGTGATGGGTGTGGAATTGAGAGCATCACACATTTTGAGGAGTATAGTTTTTTCAATTATCTTCAGTCTATCTGCGCACAATCCACAATAAAACAACATTTGCATCACAAATCCACAATAAAGTTCCGTCTTCTCTGCAATAAAGTATCAGTTTCATGGATTTAGTCAGTTTTAGATGAGACACAACAACAACAATGGGCTTCAACAAATCAAATCTTTCAATAGACTTAGACAACAATATGGTTCAGTGCTATCTACCCTTTTGTGAATGTAAACATTGTGACCACAATCAAATATACTTATACAAGTGAAAAGAGACACTAAACTTGAGGACTATAGTAGATGTTGGTGTCAAGTTTTGGTTTTCTTTTGATTTTATCTTTTCGTGACATGTCTTTTATCTTTTCCAGGATGTCTCTGACTAGAGATTTTATCTCCAGGATGTCTTTGACTAGAAAGGCGAGGATGGGGTATCATCACCTATTTTTCTTTGCTATCTACGAATTGTCTCTTACTAATGCTATGACTTGTCCAAGGATATGAGGACACTGTGAGTCTAGTTGGAACTGGGGCATTCCTTGCTTGCAACCATTTGATCTCCATGGAAATGAGTACAATGACTTTCTGGGTCGAACATATGCCTCAATTGTCATAACCTATTTGCCATAATAAAACTTAATGATGATAACACACAAGATGCTCTTTCACTTTCATATCTTCTATCTTCCATCCCTCTTTGTTGATTGACCTTCATCACCCTTCCTGAGTTTGTGTAGCCTGCTATCACATGACTGAGTATAATGACACACCAAAAACATCTGCATTTCATGTAGTTTGCACCCACATTACCACATATTAGCATTTCACACATACATATAGATATCACAATTACATCACATCCTGCACACAACACATGTTAGTACATTTTACATCCTTATCATATTCATCTGCATTTCATACATTCACATTTGCATAAAAAACATAAAAGAATAAAAAAAATATTGCATTCCATCATGTACATATTTGAATCCATATCACAAACACCACATAGAAGCATACATCATAAAACATATAGAAACATCACAGATGTATGCATGCATATAGCTGTCGCAAGGATGAATCATCTCATATATATAATCACAAGTGTCATGATATAATGATGTCAAAATACATAGGGCTACAATCACTTGAAGGTGTCATCATATAAAATGGTACAAAACTGATACATAGGGAGATCTCTAAGGCTATGATGAACTCCCTTCCTCAGAGCCAGCTGGCCTCAATGGAGTCTGAGCCTTGGAAGGACCCACCCCAGGATCATCTCTCCTACCCCCTCTATCTGGTGGTGGTGGACAACCCATGACCCCACCGCTAAACGCCTGTCTCCTATCTCTCCCTCCAGTGGTCATCGCAGCTCGTGATGGTCTCCGGAAGCTCCTCGCCTGCTAATCTGGTGGTACCACCCCATAGTACAGGTCTCTCTAGTAGGCTATCTCCTCCCCTGCCCGCAGAACATAGGTGTATCTGGCCCTTGTGTCCTCTATCGCTTGCCTCAGTATAGCGCTGAATAACCTGATCCCTCTCCCGCTCAGTGTCCCTTAGCTGTCTCCCTCTCCAGATCTTGGATCTCATCTTCCTGTCCCTGATAGATCTCCCTCAAGGATAGTAACTCATCCTCCTCCTCTCCCCCCTTGCCCTATCCCTATGGCTGCTCCTGCGACTGCTCCTGACCTTGTCCCCATGGCTGCTCCTATCCCTATACTTGTCTGGGAACCCGTGCTACTGGCACCTGTAATGGCAATCCACCTCTGCTCCTCACTATGTGAGCTTGTTGAGCCTGTTTCTCCTCTCCGCCCTCTCTCCTCAAAGCCACTCTCCTCTCTACCACTGTGCCCCGCCTCCACCGTCGACCTCTACCTCCACCATCTCCATTATCATCTCCATCACCTCCACCCTCTCCATCTATCAGCTCCCCTAGATCCGTCAGCCGTGGAAATAGATGATCTCCCCAATATGCAGTATACTCTACATCCATCCCTACATCCTCTATATCTGCCCACATATCCCAAGGCATGGGAACCATCTCCTGTAGCTATGTCACAACTTGATCATACAAAAATAATGGCCCAAAATGCACCTGATCACTCACTATCCGTGCATACATCCCTGAACCCCGTGGCATCCATCGTATCTTGCTGAACTGCCTGCATACTCTATCTATCAACTGCCTCTCAATAACATACGATGTCTGACCAATCAGATACTTGCTCCGAAATACATACGACAACTACACTACATCATCATCCCACTCCTCATAGTCTAAGTACGACCTCCATATGACACTATCTATCTCATCGATAACCCTCCACCAATACTCAGTCTCCCAATCCGTGGCTTAGAAGTAATTATATCATACATATGTACATAGTTGCGCCCATGTCCTCTTCCCCTAAAGTTTATCAAATGTGTAACCAACAAATACTCATATGCCCGTACCTACAATAGTGTCACTCCACATCCAATTCTGCTGATCCGCGATACACAAACTGATGTAACTCATAGTACAAGTGTGCCAATAGACACGACCCCCATGCAAACATGGTGTGCTCTATCACCAATGTCTCCAATGTCCTCCCCCATCCCACTACCAACCCTTGTGTCACCTTATCCAGACAAAGGAATCCACTAATCACTTCTACCAGTACCTCCAGTAGCGCCAATCCTGTCTGTGTCATTGTATCCCAGGCCACATGTCCCACCCTCATCTCCAGTCCTGGATCCTGAAACACTTGTCTCAGTGCATCCCTGTCTCTGTCTTGATCATAAGGAAATAACTCCCCATCAATTGGTATCCTTAGTATCCTATACAAATCCTCTAAGGTGACTGTCATCTCACCCATCGATAAATGAAAAGTGCAAGTCTCTAAGTGCCATCTCTCAGCTAATGCAGTCAGCAAACCCATGTTCGCCCGAAACTCAGGCACATACAAAATATGTTGCAGGCCCATAGCCTCAACTGTTGCTCTCTCCTTGAGTGTCAGCTTTGCTCGCAAACTTTGAGTTGAAGGGAATCTCTCCCATGACTCTAGCATTGGTAGGTCCTCCTGCAGTCAAGCAAATCAACTATGTCAATCCTAGTAGTACTCCTTATTCATCACAAAGTGCTACTTTTTATCTTAGTGCTTATATCTATCATATGGAGCTCTATCCTAGTGGTACTCCCTGTTCATCACAAAGTGTTGCTTCCTATCCTAGCGGTACTCCCTATTCATCACAAAGTGCTTCTTCCTATCCTAGTGGTACTCCCTGTTCATCACAAAGTGCTTCTTTCTATCCTAGTGGCATTCCCTATTCATCACAAAGTGCTGCTTTGATCCTATCTTTTAGGGCACCTACTTGATTGTATCCTCTTGAGTAGCTTATCCAATTGACAACGTATGTTCTATCACAAAATTGTCAATTCCAGCCTAATCTAATTGACAATGTATGTTCTATCACAGAATTGTCAATGTCTATGGTACTCCTTGTTCATCACAAAGTGCCTCGCTCTATCCTATCCTAGAGCCTCTGCTTGAGTGTATCCTCTTGAGTAGTTTCCTGACTGGCAACACATGTTCTATCACAAAATTGTCAATCCTAGCCCTATCTACTACCCTAGTCTTTCCTAGAGGACCTGCTTGAGTGTATCCTCTCAACAACTTATCCATTCAACAACGTATGTTTATCACAGAACTGCCGATTCAACCTTGAAGACATAGACACGCATTCATGATGCAAATGCGCTTACATACTTCACAAATGTGCCTATCCTGCACAAATGCGTCTGCAAGATACATACACGCTCACATTGAACACATACGCTATTACAATCACAGACACACCTGGCACAAACACAGACGTGCCTAGCCTATCCAGACGCAATTGGAACCAACGTAGACATGCCTTAACATTTTTCCCCCCACTTGACATTTTTCTAGACCTACCTAGAGTGCATTTATTGCACTACCTAGCATGCATTTATGACAACAATTAATGCGACAAGGTACAAGGAGGTTTTGTGGTACTTACCAACTCTCCTGCATCTACTGGCCTCTGATATCAGTGAACACGATCAAATCTGTGCACCAATGCCATCACTGCTGACTACTCTCTTCTCTCTCTGCACTCTGATCTCTTGGATGTGTGGATGACAATATGGATGTTTTCTCTTGTAGTCTATCTTATAGACTACTCTAGCCCTAGTCTCCCGAGTTAGTCTTCTTTATCCCGTGACTTTGTCACTCTATCCTATCTTGTCAGTCTTTTCTAGCCTTTCTTTCTTATCGAGAGATTGTCTGTGATCTTTTCAAAAATTTTCATCCAATCTCTCGAGGGGGCATATCATTCCCATCTTGGGGCAACTTTGTATCAGTTCATCTTATCTTCTTTGAAACAATGCGACACGCTGCATTGTCTCAAAGAGGGGCAAAATGTAGACACCTAAAATTATCCTGTCTAATAAATATCTTTATTTATTTAATTATTTAATCCTAATTCTTCTATTAATTAAATAAATATTTATTTATTTAATTAATTCATTTATCCTCTTCTAGCCTTATTTCTCATTTAAATAAATACATTTATTTATTTAAATTATTCTTTCCTCTTAAATTAAATAAATACCTTTATTTATTTAATTGATCCCACTTCTTCTATTAATTAAATAAATATTTATTTATTTAATTAATTCATTAGCCTTTTCTACCCATGACACATGTCATTCATCTCTTAATTCCTACACTACCTACCCTCTCATTATTTTCTTATTTCTTGTACCTACCCTCCAATCATAGCCGACCATTTATCTTTTACACCTCTTAATCTTATCCCTCCATTTCTTATAATGTCTTCTATATAAGGAGATGCTTCCTTCATTATCAACCCTAATCATTCTAATTAGCTAACTCCCTGACTAATGGACGTTTTAAAACTTTCATATGCGATCAAGCCTACTTGCAACCACATTTCCGTTCTTTGTTGAGCTCTTGTGCACACATAAAATCTAAGAGAAAATATATCAAGCAAGATCAATGGAGATAGGAAGAATGGAGATCCAAACCCTATTGGACATGTGATGGTATAATATTTGTGATTTCATTTGATTTGCACTGTCTTAGGTAATCTTCATATGTTATGGTGGATCTTTGTTGTTGTTAGGCTAGGGTTTTGTGGTTGAATTCATTTAGTCTTTCAATATTGTTGTTTCCATTTTTACCATAAACACCCGGAAATATGAAAGATCCTTTTGCAACAACGAGATCTAAGGCATCCTCCAGACATCTGTACACTAAGAAGACCATCCACCATCCAATGGTGAATACACACCACTGCTACAAGCTCCCATTGAAACATGATACCAAGCTCTCCATAGCATCGTGATAACCATCTCCTAAATGAAGATCATCCAGGTCTACACACATACAACTAAAATGTGAATAACATCAAGTAAATAATGAACTCCAAGCCAAGAAGATGCAAAACCACCAACAAACAATCGAGAACCAATCCTACACTACATCATCACTATCAAAACTCCCACTGAAAGTGTAAACAAGCTATCCATGACATCATGATAAAACCATCCTCTAACCATGAGAATCAACCAAAATAACATAGCAATCAAGGAACTCAAAGTGCACATCATGAGCTCCCTAAGAGCCAAATAAACCATGATCCTCAAACAAGAAGATACATTTCCATATCAATCAAGAATCCAATCAAATCATCATTGATAAATGCACCTGCAAATCTAACCATGTCATGCCAAAGTCCCTAAACACAAGGTACAACCATGGCATCATGATCACCTCCACGAAACAAGCATCTAACTCCCAATGTATCCAACCTGTCAGCATCACATAGTCAACCATGTAGGTCCCCCATCATGACTGTACCTTGTAACAACATCTCTCCTCCTCAACATGATAACAAACCAGAAAACTGATGACTAAGACAAGCCACCAAATCTGAATATACATAAACAATGAAAGATCTATGGGCATAGAAAACCCATATCCAAGCCATAGTTGCAATCCTATAAGTAAAGACAACTCACAAAACTACACAACTTGTAGACCAACCAATGCAACATACATACTCAAACCAAAACTAATATCCATGTCATCATAAGAGCAATATAAGATACAACACCGAGTATACAGTGACATCAAATCAAAATCTCCAATAAGTAACATGCCATAAACTCATAATGTCACCATAGTCAAAAGGAACCAATAAAAAACTCAGATCAAAATATCAACAAATCAATCATCTCAAACCTGCTCTAAATCTGAACCAAAGTGTAGTGCTCTCCAAGAGCTTTCCGTCGACTATTCGAAGCCCAAAATCTGACTCCGTATGCTCAAGTTATGATCTCACAAAGTCATAAAGGTACCTATCACTTCCAGCTAATATTTCACTGCCCAAAAAACAAAATATGGAAATAATAATCATATCATGATGAAGTAAACTGAATCACCTTTCCAAAGACTATAAGAAGTCAAAAATCCAACATCATATGGCCAAGTTATGCTCCGTCGAAGAAAAACAACCAATTAGACTATATGCAAGCATGGACTCCAAAAATCTTGCCAATATGCCATAAAATAAATTTTACAATCTTCTCCAATATGCCTCACAAATAATTTTTCAATTTTTTCTTAATATGCCAACAAAATCATTTTCAAAATTTTTAATAACTTCAGAGTCGACCCTTGGCCGGACCCATCACATGTCAAACATGGCATATAAAAATATCATTGGTTGACATATAAAACAAAGTTTTTATTTAAAAAACTTCAAAAACAAATTTTAATTTTTAATTTTTTAAAATGTTTGTTAGAAAATTTTTAACACCCCATGGGGGGGCCCAACTCGCACCCCACAGGGGCCGCCGACTAGGGTTTCCTCTTAGACCGGGGTAGGCCATCGAAAAGGGGCTGACAACCCTGCATGAGCAGGATTGTCGGTACCTGTTGTACACAGGCTGACAGCCCTGCTACGTAGGACTATCAGTACCTTTATGTACCGTAGTGGTCGGTGGATCTGCGGACTCCCCCACCACCAAAAAAATATTTATTTATTTTTCCTTCGCCTTTTCAAATTTTTAAATATTTTCAACAATTTTTCCAAAAAAGCCTTTTGGTATTTGTAACATGCAAGGAAAATTTTGAATAATTATTTCTGACGACTATGACTTAGTCTGTATGACCGTATGGGCTAAAAATATTTCAAACTCATTTTTCCGTCACCGAACAGGGTCGAGTTATATGTCAAAATTCATCTCCCGACCTCCCTGATCACAACCATAGGGTTCGTTTGTCCCATGGGGTCAAATCTGAAACTCCACCCCCAAAACCCCTAAAATACAAAATCAATGGAAACCCATTTTGAAACAAATTTTTATAACACCAGATCTACAATAAATGCCCACAAATATGCAACCCACAACCTGCAATAAACCCTCATATCTTGTCTTGTCTTTCATTCTAACACGTGTTAGGGTTCCCATAGATACTGAGAGGGGGGGGGTGAATCAATATCTGTCCGGTAATGAAATTTTCTTGAAACTGAATATGCAAAATATAAAGTAACAGTATACCGGTATGCAAGAATTAATGCAAATAACAGAATCAAAAGCATCCACATGAAAAGAACACCATAACACAAGATGTTTAATGAGGAAACTCGGTGTGGGAAAAACCTCAGTGGGATTTGTAACCCACAATATTCACTTACTGGCCAATAAGAGAATATTACTTACAATAGGGGCCTGCACATGCAGGAAGGCCAACTGCCTAGAGCTCACTGCTCAATAAGAAGTCACACAGACTTACAATGAGGATTTACACAAATCCAATGTTCTTGCTGCTTTACAATAGCATCTTCAATGCCAGATTCAGTACCAGTTCTTGCTCTGTTCTTTACATATACCCTTGACCTAAAATTCGCACATTAGGTCTACCTATAATTTATTTATTGCATTCTACCTATATCCTGCAAATGACTACAATGATCTCTTTTATATACAAGAGTCATTTTACAATTTGCCAAGTCAGCTTACAATAATAAACAAAATATTACATATCAAAAATCCTGTCGGCCTCAGTGCCGGTATACATATTTCCTTCTGTGCTAGTGCCGGTGTAGATTGATGATGCCGGTGCACTATTTTGCCTGTGTTATATTTTGCCGGTATAATATCTTGCCGGTGCCATAGGATTGCAAGGTTGCTTGTATAATGTTTTGCCGGTATAATGTCTTTGCCGGTGCTATAGAATTGCAAGGTTGCCTGTATAATGCTTTGCCGGTGCCATAGGATTGCAAGGTTGCCATCAATGACAAAACCTTCAATCACACACAATGTCTCATTGGAGTGTCCATATGCCAACAATCTCCCCCTTTGGCATTGATGGCAACACTCATGAGAAATTTCAAAAAGATATCCAAAAATGTGTATACCAAAAATGTTACCAAAAAATATGAGAGCTCCCCCTGAGCATGTGATCCCTGTGTTTTGAATTTTCTCATCTACTACTCCCCCTTTAGCATCAATGACAAAGGTTAGTAGATTTTGTAGTTGTACAAATTCATAACCTCAACCTTGTAGTTGGGTAGTTATTATCTGAAGAATATCTCCCAAAATTAAGTTTATACCATCCATAAACTTCTTGCTCTCCTTTATTGCTGTCTCAGTTCTGTATACTGTACCGGTGAGATGCTGTAAGTGCTCTGCTGGTGTTCTGCTACCCTATGTTAGTGCCTTTGAGATTTCCTTACGCAGAGATGCTAAATAGTCCAATCTTGGACTTAGTTTAGATCTCAAAAATTTTGCCTTGTTTATTATTTTCTCTTTTTCTCTCTCTAATTTGAGCAATTCTTCCTCAAAATTTGTTATCTTTTCCTCAAAAAACTGATAGTGTATCGGGTGAGTTAACAAAATTATCAGCCAGTTTATTGATCTCTTCCTGTACCTTGCTGATCTTTTTGTCTACATCCGAGGTCAAAATGTTTATCTTATAGGTGTCTTTGTACAGAGTTTTGTATTCTTTCAACAAATTGCATAGTTCTGGTAGAAGTGTGTCAAATTCCCTGTTACACTTCTTTATTCCTTCCTCAAAGAATTTCTATTTCTCTTTTTCTACACTTTCCTTTACAGTTTCTACTTTTGTTTGCTCAAAATTTCCAAAAATATATTTACAAAGTGTATCCAAATGTCCTAAAGAATCTTTGTTGGCTATATTACAATTGGGAGCTATTAATTTCAAAATTGGAATTGAATCATCTATCGCTTTATAGGCTTGTGAGCTATAATCAATTATTTTCTTGATAGATTCGAGCAATACCTCTGTTACATTTGATGGTGACCCAATAAACTGAGTGCCGGTGGAAGGGACCATGCTGGTATTCACCTCTAGTAGGTCTGTTTGTGTCTCCATCTCTTTAAGCACAATTTTACCTGCATCATTTCTTACCAGTGGAGTCTGTTCTGGTGATTGCTCTGTTTGAGTTCCAGAATCCATCTTTTTCTCTGAATCTGTTGCCGGTTGCTCTTTGTTTCCTATTGCTGGTTGCTCTTTGTCATCAGATTTATCTGTGGTATCCTTATCTACCACTATGTTGATTTTTTGAGTATCAACATTCACAGTATATAGGACTTTAGGATTAGGATTATTATCCTCTGTGTCCATGCTCTCAGCTACCGGTTGATCTTCTGTAGTTGTTTTTACTGGTGGAGTATTTAAAGGAGGTGGGGGTAAGTTGTCTCTAATCTTGATACCTGGTGGTCCACCAACTTTACCTTTCCCTTTATCCTTTTGATATACCAAAATGGGCTTGGGATTCATATATTCTTCTTTTTTTTCTTTTTCAACCAAGAATCTATCCCAACCATCTTCTGTTTCAGTTGAAACTTCAGTAACTCTACCTGCCATTAATGATATTTGCCGGTGTGCAGTGGAAAAGACTATCCGGTTGGCCTGAGCTATCAAATCATCAATTTCCTTAGGTGAGTTGACCGGATATACTGCAAATAATTTTTCTATTTTAATTTTCTTATCTAACTCAATTATTCCTTGCCTTCTGGCCTCAAGTCTTTTATATAATTCATCTAGAATTTCATTTAAGACTTGCATCAAAAACTTTTTATACATGTCCATGTGTAGTATCACACTTTCCTCAACTTGTCCTTTCTCATCTTCTGATAGGGTGTCATAGATTTTCCCTATGTTTTTTAATTTACCTTCCTCAGTGATTTCATTCAGAAATATGTCAAAAGGGGCCAAGTTAGTGTTTGTCTTCTTCTTCTTTTTGGGGGCCAGCTTTTTCTTACGTGTGGCTTTCTTGACTGGAGACCTTACAGCTTGTTGCTTCTGTCTTGTCCTTCTAGGTGAAGGAGTGGATACCGGTGAGGGGTCTCTTTTCCTAACAACTCTTTTGAAAGTTGCTGGCATATCTCCTTCTGAGGAGGTATCTACTGGTGATAGATGAGTTTTAGGCTGTTGGGCTGCCAACTCTTCTTCTGTTATGCCGGTTTTCTTTAATACATCATCTTTTAAAGCTTTTGCTTGCCTGGTTCCTTTCCTCATAGATGCATCAACTTTCTTTACTCTCTCTTTAGATTGAATTTGTCTTTCGATGTGCTTAGCACTACCAAATACTTCTTCCTTTGGTTCATTGGGGGCTTCTAGAAGTGCTTTGGCATAAGTTTCCACTATGTGGTCATCTGTTTCATACCCCATCTCTGTAACCCAAATTGTTCTTGGGATGACTGCTTCCATCCAGATCTCATCCTTTTTGATTACAAAACATATATCATCCTTATATTTGTTGACAATTTCCTGTGATAGTTTGATCCTCTTATTCATTCTGACCTTTAGTGCTTGAAAATACTCATGGATATTCTTTTCTTTGTTTTCACCCATGTTGTTGAATAAGTCAGACAATTGTTTTCCTACCGGCATGTCAAATCCAAAGTCCTTGTTGCCTATACCGGGAGCCTGTTTGGTTATATGTAGCATTAAGCATACAAGTAAATTTCTAAATCTAAAGGTTCCTTTCTTATCCTTCTTGATTTTTGCCAAATTGTCAATTAACTCATCTTTTAACCATTCACAGATATCGATTTTCACATTGTTCTTAACCATGTCATAAGCACTCTTTATGCATAAACTGGAAACAGAGTTAAGCCTATTTGCATGAGTTGCTTTGTAACCTAGAATCATGCTAACAAATCTAACATTTGTATCAGTCACATCATTAACCCTCAATGATCTCTTGTCGGATGTTGCACTAGTTAAGTTTGTTACTAGGTTATTGGAGACCTTCTTGGTTTTGTCGGGTCTGGTACTGGTGGAAGGTAACCCTGTTACTGCTTTCACAGCTTCCTTGGTAATCTTGTGAACTGAATCAAGCCAAAAGAATGAGCCATGTACCTTGCTAAGAACTATCCTAACCACTTCCTCGAGAAATTTAGGAATGCAGAGGATTTCAGTGAATCCTAGGGTTTCAACAATTTTATGTTCAGGTTTCAAATTTTCGACATTGTCACATATGACAGATTTATACATGTCTTTGATTTCTTCATCACCTAATTCCTCTATGTTGCAATGAATATACATTCTAGGGTCTTCTGCATAAACAACACCTTTTGGAGTTTTTGAAAAAGAACCTGTGTTGTCATCTTTCTTAGCTACCTCAGGAACTAGCTGAAACATGGGCCTAGGTCATTTTATAACTTCGACTACTGTAGGGTTTGCTATGAATTCAGGTGCAAAGGAGGATGCCATGATGATAAATACCTTTTTTTGCCTTTGGATGGATTGATTGCTGAAGTGCTTTGCCTCTTTGCTCAGAATGCTTTAGCTCGGAAATCTTCGCGCTCTCTGAAAGTTTGAATTCACGGTGAAATGAAATGGAGCCAAAAACCTTATTTTATAAAGTCTTTTCTGCCACCTACCGCATTAATTGTTTGCCGGTAATGTATTAACTCAACTTTATTTGCTGGTAATGAAGGATTTTCAACTTCTTTTCTCTAACCAAGGGAATAATAGCATATGTGTCATTAAATTGCCAAACCCTCAAGATAATTTTCTTTAGTTTGATGAAGAACATCCTGCCGGTGGAGCATTATTCTGTCTTGCCGGTGGAGCATCATATTGTCCTGCCGGTGAAGCATTTGTTGATTCTACTGGTGGAGGAGTAACCCCAATATTTAGATCACCTTTTCCAATCCATTGCTTTGAAAATTCTTGCTTAACCTCTTCAACCTTTTCTTTACCTTTCAAGCTAGTACTTTTATTATCTACCAGTGTACCTTTACTTCTACAGAATTTAGCAATAAGACCAATCTTGTTGCATGCATAACAAGTTACATTATTTTTCTGAATATCTTTCCCATAACCTATGCCGGTTTGTGTTCTGCATTTATTTGATAAATGACCAAATCTTCCACAAACATAACATCTTACATTCATTCTACAATTTTCAGAGTTATGACCAATTTTGTTGCATTTGGTGCATTGACCGGTGGGAGGATTGATGTTCTGATAATTCCTAGATCTACATTCATTTGCCCTATGACCATATTTATTATAGTTAAATCATTTTCCATTGAATTTGTAAGTGTTAGAGGGTCTTACCGGTTTGCTTTGATCCTGGGTATTTGTAGTACCGGAGCTTTCTCCAACTTCAAATCCAACTCCAAAAGTGTCACCTTTGGGTTTTTGATTCTTCAATAAGGTACCAAGTTCTTCTGAGCTTTTCTTGAATTTTTCTTTGTGTTGATTTGCAGTTTCCAATTCCCTTTTCCAAGATCTCTTTTTGTCTCATTAGTTCATTCGAGTCATTTTGAGTATGCATCAGATCTATCTTCAACATGTCATTTTCATAGCTTAGTCTTGTGTTCTCATTTGCTGCATCACTTAGTGTTCTGGTTAATTCTTCTTCATTCTTCTTTCTGTCCTCAATCTCTTTGCAGAATCTCATAGTCATATCCTGCATTTCTTTTTTTGTTGTCATGATCTCTTGTTTTAACTTGCTTATCATATCATTTAGTGATTCCTTTTCATCATTTTCATTTTGCAATTTTTCACAAAGTTCTCTTCTCTTGTTTCTTGTAATAGTAAGATTTTCTTGAAGTTCCTGAATAATGTCCTGAGCTGCTTTTAAATCATCTTCTAGTTTGATATTTTTCAACTTTTCTGCATCATAGTCAGTAAGAGCTCCTTCAAGTTGCTTCATCAGATTTTCCATCTCTACCGGTGTCAAGATCTTCCTCAAGCTGTTAGGCTTCTGGAAATAGAGGACCAAGCTCTGATACCAATTGTTAGGGTTCCCACAGATACTGAGAGGGGGGGGGTGAATCAGTATCTATCCAGTAATGAAATTTTCTTGAAATTGAATATGCAGAATATAAAGTAACAGTATACCGGTATGCAAGAATTAATGCAAATAATAGAATCAAAAGCATCCACATGAAAAGAACACCATAACACAAGATGTTTAATGAGGAAACCTGGTGTGGGAAAAACCTCAGTGGGATTTGTGACCCACAATATTCACTTACTGGCCAATAAGAGAATATTACTTACAATAGGGGCCTGCACATGCAGGAAGGCCAACTGCCTAGAGCTCACTGCTCAATAAGAAGTCACACGGACTTACAATGAGGATTTACACAAATCCAATGTTCTGTACTACTTTACAATAGCATCTTCAATGCCAGATTCAATACCAGTTCTTGCTATGTTCTTTACATATACCCTTGACCTAAAATTCACACATTAGGTCTGCTTATAATTTATTTATTGCATTCTACCTATATCTTGTAAATGACTACAATGATCTCTTTTATATACAAGAGTCATTTTACAATTTGCCAAGTCGGCTTACAATAATAAACAAAATATTACATATCAAAAATCCTGTCAGCCTCAGTGCCGGTATACATATTTCCTTCTGTGCCGGTGCCGGTGTAGATTGATCTTCTGATGGCGGTGCACTATCTTTCCTGTGTTATATTTTGCTAGCATAATATCTTGCCGGTGCCATAGGATTGCAAGGTTGCCTGTATAATGTTTTGCCGGTATAATGTCTTTGTCGGTGCCATAGGATTGCAAGGTTGCCTGTATAATGCTTTGCCGATATAATGTCTTTGCCGGTGCCATAGGATTGCAAGGTTGCCATCAATGACAAAACCTTCAATCACACACAATGTCTCATTGGAGTGTCCATATGCCAACAACATGCATTCATGGATTCAACCTAGGGTTATAACAACCATTTAACCAATAGATCTGATACCACTTGTAAGGAAACTTGCACCCGACTTTATGAAAATTTCCACATAACCCAATTGAGATGTTAATCGAATCAACACATAGGATTCACATGCAAAGAATAGACAACATACCCATGAAAATGTGACACAAGATATATCCTAGGAAAAACCTCATGAGGGAAAAACCCAGCTTCCAAAAGCATCATCCACCATGTATTATCATTAATGTGTCCATTACAATATAAATATGGAAAGCCTTCAAAAACCCAACCATAACCAAGCACTCCATGTGACCAAGCATGAATCCACACATCCCATGCAATGCTTCCTCCTTCACAAATGCTAACCTGGCTAATTGACCAACCCAAACAACTACCCTTGTGGTGCTTTTATAAACACAAGCTCCCACAAAACCACCAAGTGGTATTACATCAAAACCATGCGCCCAAAACCATGTGACAATAAAATATAATATTTTTCCTATCTACCCTTGACCCACATTTAATATTGGGTACTTCATCACAATTACATTTCTCAATATTAAATAAATACAATATATTAATACCAATGTGTCAATACAAATCATCAAGTGGTTACAAGATTAATATTCCAAGGGAATCTCTACATGTTGCATGTCCATCTAGGTGCTCCTAGGTGCAACAATACAATATAATATTACAATATAATTTCATGTCCACCTCACACAATAATAAAATAATACAATAATGAAACATTATTATGCAAGGTGTATAACACCATTTTCCCAACATTCTCCCACTTGTATACATTGCATAAGGGCCAAGAAGTAATCTGTCACATAAACAAGAGACTGATCTCTCCACACACATATACCATCATGGAATCCATGTGCTCCATCAGGATACCTACAACAAGAAACAGAGTGACCACCATCTCATACATTAATGCTTCCACCCTCCATCATGCCATTGCCACTGGACATGAACAGGCCATCCAAAGAGAAAGCCACACAATCTGTTGCAACAAATGATAAGTCCTACACCAACTGATATCCGAACACAAATACTAATCTAAAGGTATCCAATGCAAAGGTAGTTGTTTACATAGCTGAAATAACACCTACAACAAGTGCTAACGTATCAACTATACATGCCTCCAAGGCATACAAACCAAGTGAATAACATCTCATCAACATATGCAACCTGTAACGTGCAACCATAAGCCCCAAGTACAATACCTACCATGTATGCACACCAAGGAACTCCCACTACATAGGTAATGTCAATATCATAAATGAATCCACTAACAACACATCATAGAAGTGTAACTGTTGTCGTGAAGGATTGTGCTTGATGTGCTAAGTGTAAAAGCCAACAATCCTATGAAACATGGAAACAAATCTCGAGTTGTGGGTGAACTCAGAATGAGAAATGAATCTTTGGGTTATGGGCTGACTCCCTTTGAATACCTCCTAAAAATAATCAAGGGTATTAAAAAGAGTAAGAAATGATTGAAAAAATAAAAAATTTAAACTATTCTAGGAGGTGATGCACCAAGTTTATTTCTAAATTGACAACAATTCTTCCTCAAACCACTGATTTGCACAATGAAACTCCTGATTCATTACACATAAGTATTTCATGCAAAGGATCTTTAATTCAATCAATTGACAGGAATGGGACCTTTCACAACCAACAAGACTGAATTAATTGAACACAAAGCATAACCTGTGATCTTATGTATGAGACATAATTTGAAAGGCTATAAAGCATAGCACAATAAAATACTCTCAATCATGCACATAATAAAATGCATCCTAAAATTGAAGGTAAAAATCTGAAAGCTTTATTAAAAATTTTGTCATAAACTACAAAAATGAGCTACAAGAAGATCCAATTCTCTGCAATGTTCATAAGAATGATCATCAAGAATTAGTGAAAAAAGATAATTTTTTTCCACTTTATACAAAAGGGCCTTACAAGAGGCAAATAAATAAAACTCTAAGTGAACTGAAGTGAACTCCAACTGAAAATATCTCCTATCCATGAGAAAAAATGAAAAGCCACTGAAAGAGGCTTCAAATCATGCAAACAAGGGTGGATCACACCTCTATCTCTTGGTCAACTCATAGTTGACCCATGTGGCACTCAAACTAAAGCACCAAATCCCCAAAATCATGAGAAAAATCCATGCAAAACTCCACCTCAAACTCAAATCTGCCCTCTAAAGCTATCATATAACTCTTCCTATGAGTTCTATTTTTAAGTATGTATGCATAGTAGGGAGAATTTCTAAAACAAATATCTAAGGCATTCCCCTCTCTTCATGCACCTAAGTAATACATACTAAGAGGATTCGTAATTTCATCCAACTTAAGTATTTATTTACAATTTTTTTTTTGTGTCTACATGCTAAAAACGGAACTCAAAGATGCCCATTATGATGCCATTATTAATTATTTTCATGTATATATATAGGGGTATAATAAGGATTAAATCCCTATATTATTTTTTCTTTAAAAAAATATCCCTATATATACATATAAAAGTAATTAAATAATAATAATTATCATTAATTAATATACTAATAATGGTACGTGTTTTTATCATATAAAAAACCATTATTAACCTGTTAATTAATAATAATATTATTTGAATTAAAATAAACTTTTGATTTTTTTAACAAAGTCTTGTGGGTTTTTTAAAGCCTCCCCACGACTGACATATTACATGCACAATTTGTTTCTCAAAAACAAATAAAAGAAAAGAAAAGCCCACGGTAAATCTAGGGCATGCAACAAAAGAATTTGAACCCTATAAGATTATTTCACTTTTTTGCTTTGCGTATTTTTGTCTTCTCTCTGCCTGGCTGACCTTCTGCTCTATTGGAGCTCAAACTAAGGCTTATCTGCATGATCTTGAAGCCTTTCTACATAGATTTGATCAAGGTATGTGCTTTTTACTTCTGTTCTTGTCGTTATTAACTCTTGGTAAAAGGCTTATTACAGAATACTTGCTTTTATTCATGCATGTGTTTAGGGTTTTATGGAAAACTCTTCATATATGAATGAATAAGAACTATAGTTTAATATCTCTGCATGAATGTATTTGTATTTCTGCTATGATTGAGATCCTTGTTAAGTGCTTTGAAGGTTTTGGTGTTTTGATTCCTATGCTCAGGTTTAGGACAAAAATCTTGGGCTCTTTGTCTTATAATACTGTGACATCTTTTGAAGCTTTTCATTAATCATTGGAGGAAATTATGATATGTGTATGGATTTTGCTAATATAATGAAAAAGGAATTTGAAATGTCTCTAATCAGTGAAATAAAGTTCTTTATTGGGTTCCAATTTTGATGATGAAGACATGGTATGCAAATTGCATAAAGCACTATATGGTCTAAAGCAAGCATTGAGAGCATGGTATGAAAGATTACATGCACATTTGATCAAAATTGGATTCCAATGTACTGGTGAGGACAACAACATTTATTTGAAGACTGATGGAGACAAGATGTTTATAGAAGAAATGTTTGTAGATGACATAATTTTTGGAGGAAATGATGATATGTGTATAGATTTTGCTGATATAATGAAAAAAGGAATTTGAAATGTCTCTAATCGGTGAAATAAAGTTCTTTATTGGGTTACAGGTCCATCAACTGGATGGTGGTATCATTATGTGTAAGAGAAAGTATGTCAAAGAGATGTTGAAGGCATTCGACATGGAAGACTACAAACTGGTAGGAACATTGATGGTGACAGGCTACAAGTTGTCCAAACAAGATGATTCTCCTATTGTTTGTGAAAAAGAGTACAGGTCTATGATTGACAAGTTGCACTATGTTGTTCATACTAGGCCGGACATTGCTCATGCTATTGGATTAGTTGCTAGATTTTTGAAAGAGCCTAAGGAGACACATTTGGTGGCAGTGAAGAGAATTGTTTGGTACTCAAAGGCACAGTAGACTATGGTTTATGGTATCCTTATAAAGGAGATTTTAATTTGGATGTCTTTACTGATGCAGATTGGGTAGGTAATGTGGATGACCAGAAAAGTACAATCAATGGAGCCTTTCTTCTTGGTGGAAGATTAGTGGCATGTATGAGTAAGAAACAAACACATGTTTCTCAATCTACAGCTAAAACAGAGTATGTTGCTGCATCCATGAATTGCACGCAAGCAATATGGATGAAACATGTGCTAGAAGGATTCAAAATAGATATGTCTGAACCGGTGACTATCTATTGTGATAATACAAGTGCAATAAATATTTCTAAGAATATTGTACTTCATACTAGAACAAAGCACATTGAATTGAAGTAACATTTTCTAAGGGAAAGAGTTCAAGAAAAAAAAGATCAAGATGGAATATGTGAAGAGTAAAGATCAGATAGCTGATATCTTTACTAAGCCCTTACCGAAGACTACCTTTGAGTTTCTTAGAGGTAAATTAGGGGTTAGACCCCTACACCGGAAGAAATAGAATGATGGAGATGCGTCAATCCTGTGGATCTAATGTTTATTCTTCATTAAGGATTGATGAGGTGCAAGCTACTCTGTAGGGGGAGTAACTTGGATATAAAGTTCTGATTTGATGATCTGATATAATGATTAGATATAATGTTCAGATTTGGTTAGCATAGGTGATGATGATAGAAGTAGCAGTGAAGAAGATTGATGATGCACATACATGTTTGGCATTGCTGTCAAAGGGGGATAAGAACAAGATCAGATTTGAGAGAAGAAAAGGATCAGAGAAGTTGGAGAAGTATTAGTTTAGGGGGAGAAGACAAAAGAAGGAGACCAAAAGGTGATATGATACTGACAACAAGTAGCAGTGGTGGTGTAACAGTGATGGTGTTGCAATCTGATTGGTGTTGCCATCAATGCCAAAGGGGGAGATTGTTGGTATGATTGGCATAACTAATACAAATGAGGTGATAGAGTTAAAGATTGATGACTGAATCGGTAGAGGATAGAAGACTATTTATGATGAAGAGATTGAGATTTTGCAATTAGATGACTTGATCAGTTACTTGTGTTGTCATTGATGGCAACTAATGTTAAATTATGTTAACTGATGTTTCCTGATGTTTGGTTTGTCATCTAAGTGATTCACTCAACTGCTGATAGGGTTTACCAACATTTTACATAAGACCGTGAAATAGGACTTTAACCGGTATATGCAGAGATGTTTTATTTGAAGTGGATGATTGGTGATTTGTAGTTTAGAATATAATCTTTTATCATGGTAATGAGTATCTAACTGGAACCGCATCTTGTGATGACTATCGAAAGGCATGTTTCTAATTTCTGATAAAGTTTTTCCAGGGTTTTAGAATCGGTGATGAAATCATAAAATCGGTAATGATTTTTGGTATGGTGGTGATCGACAACAAGTTCATGTGTTGATGATAACGTGACACAAACTACGTGAAATGTTTGAAAGATGTTTTGACATGTTTGGAGAGCGAATTTCTTGGGAATGTGCAAAGTTCTTAGCAGAATGAGCTAAGGGTTTGACTTTGTACCATATCAACTTGTCGTGATGACTTATGATCATTCTATGACTAATATTGACTTGTAATTGATTGTAATGATACACATGATGATCTGTAATGAGTTGTAAAGATCTTTGATGATCTATGATGTAATTTAGGGTTTAGTGGCCGACTTAGTGGAAAACATTATTTATGATGGCTTAGTTGATGTTTATTATGTTGGTGATCTTAGAGAAGAGTGTGAAGCCGTAACAGAGAAGAGTGAGATTTGTCTGAGAGTTGCAGATAGTGAGGCGTAATTGGATCTGATTTAGCAAGCTAAGAAGTGCAAGTAACATATCACTTTTTCACTGTTGTTCTCTAACAACTACAACAGATTAAATCCCTTAACCGGGTAGGTACTGACATGCCTTAATCTTGGAAATCCCCTAACAAGGCAACTCTAAAAAATAGTGGTAAATCCTCTCACAAGGTTGATCCTAACAATTCATTAAGCTCTTAACAAGGATGCACATCCAAATCCCTTAACCGGGTGACTCCTAATAGTGTCTGCTCCTAACAGGGTGTATTGTAAGCTCCCAATAGGGTGTACTTCAAAAGAGTACAAATCTTTGTGGGTACTAACTCCCACCGTGGTTTTTCCCTATTTGGGTTTCCATGTCAAAAATATGGTGTTCATGTGTGGAATGATTTTCATGTGATGTTATTGATTATCTTTAATTTATTCATTATTTCTGAATACATCGGTTATAGCAATTTATCAGAGATTTATTAGAGATTACCAGTACTGTTTAATGAATTCGGATATGTAGTAAATGAAGTTAGATTTATTGTAAGTTTGATTTGGGTTTAAAATTTAAAATTGGTATTAATACTGATTCACCCCCCCTTCAGTATTAACCAGATCCTCATAGGATTAACAATTGGTATTAGAGCTTTAGTCCTCTATATGCAGAAAGCCTAACTGCTTGAGGGAAAGATTTAGAGGAAGTCAAGATGATGAAGAAAGAGGGTCCCAAGTTCAATAAGGATAACTACAAGATCTAGAAAGATAGAATGAAGATCTGAATCAAAGGTCTTGGTACACAAGATTGGGAGCAAGTTGAAACAAAATATGTTGCTCCTAATACTACTCCCTTGACACCAGATGAACTCAAAGAGCAGCAAGATAACATGCAAGCCTTAGAAGCTATTGTTAGTACTTTATCTGATTCAAAATATATCGATGTTCAAGGATTGGAAATTGTAGGTGAGGATTATGGAGAGACCTTTGCACCTGTTACTAGATTAGAAGGAGTGAGAATACTGCTAGCATTTGATGTATATAAGGGATTCAAAGTTTATCAAATGGATGTCAAATCAGCCTTTCTAAATGGGATTCTAGAAGAAGAAGTCTACATTGAACAGTCGAATCGTTTTTCTCTATTTGATGATGAAGACATGACATACAAATTTCATAAAGCACTATATGGTCTAAAGCAAGCACCGAGAGCATGGTATGAAATATTACATGCACATTTGATCAAAATTGGATTCCAACATACCAATGAGGACAACAAAATTTATTTGAAGACTGATGGAGACAAGATGCTGATAGCAGAAGTGTTTGTAGATGACACAATTTTTGGAGGAAATGATGATATGTATATGGATTTTGCTGATATAATGAAAAAGGAATTTGAAATGTCTCTAATCAGTGAAATACAGTTCTTTATTGGGTTACAGGTCCAACAATTGGATGGTGGTATCTTTATTTGTCAGAGCAAGTATGTCAAAGAGGTGTTGAAGATATTCGGCATGGAAGACTACAAATCAGTAGGAACACCGATGGTGACAAGCTACAAGTTGTCCAAACAAGATGATTCTCTTGTTGTTTGTGAAAAATAGTACAAGTTTATGATTGGCAAGTTGCCCTATATTGTTCATACTAGGCCAGACATTGCTTATGTTGTTGGATTAGTTGCCAGATTTCAGAAAGAGCCCAAGGAGACACATTTGGTGGTAGTGAAGAGAATTTTTTGATATCTCAAAGGCACAATAGACTATGGTTTATGGTATCCTTATAAAGGAGATTTTAATTTGGATGTCTTTACTGATGCAGATTGGGTAGGTAATGTGGATGACCAAAAAAGTACAACCGGTGGAGCCTTTCTTCTTGGTGGAAGATTAGTGGCATGGATGAGCAAGAAACAAACATGTGTTTCTTAATCTATAGTTGAAGTAGAGTATGTTGCTACATCCATGAATTGCACATAGGCAATATGGATTAGACATGTTCTAGAAGGATTCAAAATAGATATGTCTGAACCGATGACTATCTATTGTGATAATACAAGTGCAATAAATATTTCTAAGAATCTTGTACTTCATGCTAGAACCAAGCACATTGAATTGAAGTATCATTTTACAAGGGAAAGAGTTCAAGAAAAATAGATCAAGATGGAATATGTGAAGAGTAAAGATCAGATAGCTAATATCTTTACTAAGCCCTTATCGAAGACTACCTTTGAGTTTCTTAGAGGTAAACTAGGGGTTAGACCCCTACATTGGAAGAACTAGAATGATGGAGATGCATCAATCCTGTGGATCTTTAATGCTTATTCTTCATTAAGGATTAATGAGGTGCAAGATACTTCATATGGGGAGAAGCTTAGATATATAGTTTTGATTTCATGATCTGATATAATGATTAGATATAACATTCATATTTGGTTAGCAGAGGTGATGATGACATAAGCAATAGTAAAGAAGATCGGTGATGCACATACACCTTTGGTATTGCTATAAAAGGGGGAGAAGAACAAGATCAAATTTGGGAGAACAACATGATCAAATTTGAGAGAAGAAAAGGATCAGAGAAGTTGGAGAAGTATTGGTTTAGGGGGAGAAGACAAATGAAGGAGATCAACAGATAATATGATACTGACAACAAGTAGCAGTGTTGGTGTAACAGTGATGGTATTGCAATCTAATTGGTATATCTGATTGGTGTTGCCATCAATGCCAAAGGGGGAGATTGTTGGCATGATTGGCATAACTGATACAGATGAGGTGATACAGTTAAAGACTGATGACTGAACCGGTAGAGAATAGAAGACTATTTGTGATGAAGAGATTGAGATTTTATGATTAGATGACTTGATCAGTTATTTGTGTTGTCATTTATGGCAACTGATGTTAAATGATGTTAACTGATGTTTCTTGATGTTTGGTTTGTCATTTAAGTGATTTAGTCAACCGGTGATAGGGTTTACCAGTATTTTACAGAAGACTGTGAAATAGGACTTTAACCGGTATATGCAGAGATGTTTTACTTGAAGTGGATGATTGGTGATTATTGGTGATTTGCGGTTTGGAATATAAGCTTTTATCATGGTAATGAGTATCTGACCAAAACCTCATCTTGTGATGACTATCAGAAGGCATGTTTGTAATTTCTAATAAAGTTTTTCTAGGGTTTAAGAAGGGTTTTTATAACCGATGATGAGATCATCAAACCGGTAATGATTTTTGGTATGCAGTGATCGACAACAAGTTCATGTGTTGATGATAACGCGACACAAACCATGTGAAATGTGAGAAAGATGTTTTGGCACGTTTGGAGACAAAATTTATTGGGAATATGCAAAGTGCTTGGTGAAATAAGTAAGGGTTTGACTTTTTACTGAATCGACTTGCCGTGACGACTTATGATCATTCAACGACTAATATTGATTTGTAATTGATTGTAATGATCCACATAATGATCTGTAATGAGTTGTAAAGATCTGTGATGATCTATTATGTAATTTAGGGTTTAGTGACCAACTTAGTGCAAAGCATTATTTATGTTGGCTTAGTTGATGTTATTGTGTCGGTGATCTTAGAGAAGAGTGTGAAGCCTCAGAGAAGAGTGATATTTGCCTAAGAGTTGCAAATAGTGAAGCATAACTAGATATGATTTAGCAAGATGAGAAGTGCAAGTAACTGTAGACGTATAAATCTGACCACTTTCCTAAGTGAATATTTAATATTCATTTTAACCTCATTCCTCTATTTAATTAAATGAATTACTCAATTTATTTAATTAAGTTCACCTAAACCTTTTTTAACCTTTAATTAAATAAATCACTTTATTTAATTAATTCCCCTTCCTCCCTTTTTAATTAAATTTACATTTAATTAAATTGATCCTTGCAAGAAAATAAATCTACTTTATTTATTAAAATCTCCCACTTGTATTTATGCAGGTTGCATCTATTTAATTGAAATAAATAAATTTTATTTTAATTAAATTCCTTTTCCCTCCACTTGCATTTTCCTACATCTCCCACTTGCCTCCAAAACCCCTTCTAGATTCTTCTAATCACTTCTAAATTAGCCTAATCCATCTCCTAAATATTTTCACATCCCTAAGCAAAGGGAAGTCACTTCTCAAATCCTCAAAGTCTTCCAAACCATTAAAAGCTCTTACATAACCATTAATGGTTAAACTCAACCTTCTTGCATGATTAGAGACTTTCTCTCTAACTCAACCTTCATCTAACCCAAGGGTCTCATCAAGCATTGATAGCTTTGACCTAGGTTATCCCTTTAACCCTTGCAAAAGAGTTTATCCCTTGGATAAAAGCTTTATCCAATGGATGACCCTAACCTAACCTTAACCCTTACCTCCTAAGGTAACCTTCATGTCTCCTCAAGCATTAAATGCTTCTTTCATCTCCTCTCAAGCAACCTCTTGTTGACAATTGTCACCATTTCATTGGTGAGAATTGTGAACATGGATTGATTAACTTTCAATCCTGGCCCTTGTTAAGATTATTCAATCTTGACCATCCATTGCCTGATTTTCCCTATAAATAGAGCTCTCATTCTCTCATTTTCAGAAGAATCCAAGTTTCATGCATCTAACTTATAGTCATTTTACCAAGCATCAAGCCTCTCTTTGTTAAACACATTAAACATTGGGAAGCATTTTAATATCATAGCATATCCATGTTAGACTAGTATATATTGCTAGGATAGGATTACTAATCTTTATCATAGCATCATATTCATACTAGTTTAAATAATTCTAGTTTCAATATTATACATGTTGTAGGAATGCATTCATACTTATAAGCAAACATCACTCATTCTTGGAGTTGTCATTCCTAAGTCACTTTGCTCAGTGATTTGAGAGCAAAGACATTGACTTTAGGGATCTTGTGAGATAGAGAACAATGGAACACCCCTTGGGAAGTTGAGCTATTCAATATAGCTCCTATAAATTGCACCAAGAGTCCCATTGGTGTGTGGACACTTTGAAATCAAACTTTTATGTTTATGTCACCCACATTTCCCGCACACATTTTTGGCACCCACCGTGGGGCTCGACCCCATTAATCACATCATTTTTGATGCAGGAGCAAGATTGCAGGCACGTGGAAAAACTGTTTTAGCTCATTGAAACCCTTCATTAGCACATTCAAACCTTTTTCTAGCACTTTCGGTGCATTGTTTAGTGCATTAGACCTGTTCCCTAACACATATAGACTCTAAGATAGCGCATAACATTTTGGTTTTATTCTGTGCATTGGAACAACAATGTAGCACATCTGGTAACCAACATAGCACATTCGGTAGCCAGTGTACCACATCTGCACTTTTTTGTGGGACATCTATGCAGCGGGCTAACGCATAGCTCTGACAGAGAAAAAGACAAAATTGTAACCAAGATCAGAATTTAGGCTTGTGAATCCCACCATCATGATTTTGATTTTTCTTGCTAATTGACTGTGTGCAGGTGCTAACATTTTTATGTAGGAACATAAGGAGTCAATTTAGTTTTCTTTACTTTCTTTCAAAGTTAGTAAAAATAACTCATTTCTTTTTTTGCAAAATCTTAAAATGAACCTCATGATTTCTTTGGGATGCATAAAATGAACTTCATGCTTTCCTTTTGGTGTTTAAAACAAAACTCAATCTTTCCTTTATTACATGGATAAAAAGAACAACAAAGCGAATTTTTCATTCTTGCAAGTTAGGAAAACACTTAAATTTGAGTTTAAAAAGAACAAAATAAGTATGCTTTTCCATTTGCAAAGGTAAAAATAACTTCACCTTCCTTTGGTGCATAAAAGGATTCATTTTGATTTTTTTGCAAGGAATAAAAGAACCTCATCTTTATTTTTTTGTGCGAGGCAAAAGGAAAATTTTCACTTATCGACTTTACTTTTGTTGACCAATATCACAATTTATTTTGTTGACTAGGATTTCCATTTTTAGATAGAAAATCATTGCTATGCAAAGTTAAAAAGAACACCATGCTTTTTGGAGCAAAATTTCCAAGTAGAAGTTAGCAAATCATTGCTTTGAAAGCTAAAAAGAATTTTTCTTTTTCTTGAAAGTGGAAGGTATATGCTCTCCCCTTAACTGGGTGACCAAAAAACCAGACCACTCTTATGCTTTCTTTATTTCAAGCATGTAAAACCTTTAGTAGGCCTGCCCTCTTGAGTTGCTCTTAGAGTGCCATTAATGGCCGGTGAGAGGGGACTGACCTAAGTGGGAAATGACTTTATCACCAAGTATTCCAACCCACTATAATCAAATGTGGAGGCTGATGAAAGTACCCTTCAATGGTTTTTCTCAGTGATTAACCTTCCCCCAATATCTTTAAGATACGTAAAACCTTTTTCTAAAGGTTGGGAACCCTCTTGAGGGAGTTTATCACTGAAGACTGAATGGAAGCCTGATTAAAAGCCTTAGCACTAGAAACCTTGAGTTGAGTCAGTATCCAAATATTTTCAATGTCATAGTGCAAGAGTGGGGAAGAATCTGCCCCCAAGATCACTCACCATATATCTCCCAAGATAACTACTCAATTGTGAAGTAATTCACTTTGAGTTAATTTCTGGTAAAAGACAAAAAAATGGGCGCCCTCTAGGGGGTGACACGACTGCTTGAGCTGACAGAGTATTGAGACTAGTGGGCTATAATGTTGTTAGTGATCCTTGAATAAAGAGTCTTCTTGATTTGTATTACTTGTTATCTAATCCAGTTAAAACATCAGGGATTTGAACACATCTTCACAGAACATACACTAATTGTCTAGCATAGGAAAAATTTATTCTCTCTTTCATGTTGTGTTTGCAATTTATTTTATAGAAAATCATCCATCCAAA